>NW_010198300.1:54480-78025 GCF_000695765.1 Mesitornis unicolor
GCAGAGCTGGCTTGGGCTGCACAAAGCTAAACTCTTTATTAAATTTTCTGCTTGGCAATAGCCAGCAACAACTTTCAAGCATGCTAAAAAAGTTTATTTTTGAAATCCAGATTTATACAGTGGAGTGTAGCACATGTTTTCTGAATCAATGTTTCCCCCTCCTTCTCCCCTGTGGAGATCAGGGCTGCAATTTTTCCAGAGCTGTTTAAGATTAAGACTCTAACCTCCCTTTCAGAAATTCCAGTTTTTAACTGGCTACGATTCCTGCAGCGTAACCATTTACTACTACTGGCACTGCTCTTAATCTAAGTTTTTGGTTTAGATCAGTTCATGGTCAAGTGATACTTCTAATTCTGTATGAAATGGTGCTACTTCAGAAAGGAAGGGTACAAGCAAAGATTTGAGGCTAAAGCTGCTTAAGTGCAGACTGCTATAGATAATTATATCTACAGAAATGTTAGTTGCTTCACATATCAAGTAATTTTATCAGACAAATTTCTAACTGAATATCATTCTAAGAGGGTATTTGCATGGCAGAGGCACTTAAGTTGCAATGCTTGGGCCATGGTCTTTTTGAAATTGCCATGCTACTCGGGGAGTGTGTTTGTGAAGGCAGCAAGGTTGCTCTATACAGGCATTGGCTCTCCCTGACACTTCCTGATTTCTATTAATTTCAGTATTGATGCAATATAGCTAAGAGAAGATTTGACTGACAATGAGTTACTGCAGTTATTTGATTTATTTATATTATGCTTGAAAGAAGTTACCACCTCATACAACGGAAGGTACCGATACCCCCGAACAGTGGCTGAGAAATGAGTAGCTAGTGAGGGGCATCTCCGATGCTACTCCTTCGCTCAACCTCCCTGAGAACCTGCACCGAAAATAAAGCCACTCAGGTTACAGCCTACATGGCCTGAAGGCATGGGAACTAATGACAGCCTTAACATGTTAGCTCTTTAGCTGAGATTTTAATGACTTTATTTTGTAATTTGTTTTAAATCATCAAAGTCTGATTTTATTTGGAAATAACCAGAACTTTTACAATCATTTTATCTACCTTGAAAGTAGCTCTTTTTCAAATACATGAAAAACAAATTTTTGAAGTATCATTAAGCATCAAACTCATGTTTAAAAAAAAATAAATCCCATAAGTAGTGACCTTACTAACTGGATTAATCAGTAAAAGTGTGAGGTAGCTCCTATGACACATAAAAACCACAGAATGCATGACTTTATAAAATATGGTGGTGGTGATTAAACTTTTGAAAGCTCAAATTTACCCAGCTATTGTCTAACACACTACACATCGATAAATCCAATTTTTGTCACAAAAGGGTTGACAGACACATACAAGTGAACATGCAAATCTTTGGCAATAATGTATTTTAAAAAAACATTGCCATGCAATTTTTAAACAAGCTGAATTAAAAATAAATCTCAGAAAACTTGTCAGCACCTCTAAACATAGACAAATTGACCTCTCCACCACTCTCTGAACATATTTTTGCCAAAAGAAAATTACACACAAAAATGAAACAACTTTCAAACCTATCTGCCAAACCCACAAGGGGAATTCAGATCACTATTTCTATCTATAAATGTCCATTTCAGCCACTAAAGCAGAAGCTCCATATATAGAACAGTTAATGCCAGTGTCAACTGTTAAAAACAACTCCATAATTTAAAAACTCTCTCCCTCCACTGCTCGATTATATATTGCAACCAAATCCATTTTCAGCTGAAACCCCATGCATCACAAGGTCTTTTTTGTAGGCTGTGGCACTGAGACATTCCTACACTAAAGAAAAAGGAAGCACTGTTGCTCGAGTAGAATGAAACACCTATAGCAAGCTGCAAATTTAGTTTCCACACTATAATTTTGTAAGACAAAAGTGTTGTCTTAAAACACACAGCTTATGTTTGCAGTCTGATCAATCATGAAACGACAAAATATATTGACAAGATTTTCAAAAAATGACTTTTCATAGCTGTGCCCTACTGGGTTACACAACACAGTGACACACTGTGAAGAGCTATAAACTTTACAACCTTTTTGGTTGAATGCTTTCTGCCAAGCACAACAGCAGCAACACCAATATACCAGCAAGCAGAAAGAATTATCCCTGCTGCTTGTACAATGCCAGTGTCTCTCTCTGGAACCGTGAATCTCCTGTCTCGGTCCTTTTTTCCATCACAAGGAGCATTATTAGATTAGTATTATATGCAATAGGGTACCTGACAACTTAAGTCTCACATTCATTGTACTCCGTGCCCCTTAGGGTGAGTTTATAGCTAACCTATGTGAGAGAATGCTCTTCTGTCATGTGGAAATTACGTTATGCAATACACAGCCTTTACTGGTGCACTGAGAAAGAACTGAAAGGTAAGTGAGACCCTTGAGAGGATACTTCATCGTCCTCCCAAGCACCATGGAGAGAACGATTTACTGGTCTCTTGGACAGTGCTGATTTCCTGCTCAGAAAGAAACAAAGCAAGGGCCCAGATCCTTAATTTCAACCAGGACATCCTTTTCTTAATGCAAACTAAAATAAAACCACCAAGGTCAGGTATAAATGACGGGCCATACTAAATCAGCTTGCAGTTGAAATTTGTTTATGGTTACATAATCGGTGCAAGTGGGGAAAACTACCGAGCTGCTGAGCACCATTTAACAACCTTCACTGGAAGAAAAAACTGCAGACTTGGAAATCTCCTCCAAATTATGTCAACCATACATATTTTAACATTCTCTGTGGAAAGACCGACCAGAAAGTAATTCCAAAGGAATTCTTCAAAAATGAGAAAATTAAGAAATAAAGTACAATTAAGTCTCTACTGAATCAAGCATAATTGTAGCAATGAATCATGAGAAAGAAGAGAAATAGGTTTTGTATAATAAAATTTGCTCTATTTAAAACAATGTGACACTCGTGTTGCTACAATGGAATGCCATTCCCACTGGATTTCCATTGCACTTCTGCAAACTCACATGTGTAGTTATACAAAATAGGAAGTGTTCTTGGATGGAAAGTGTAGTTTTTCAGTTAAAGAAACTGTAGTTGTCTATAAAACTAAAGAGCTTCAATGTAAAGAGCTTTATATAGAACAAAAACATGCAGCTGAACTTACCATGCTCCGAGGACCATCCATAAATTTCATTTCTACATTCCTCTTAAAAAAGGAGAATCAAGTCATTTAAGACATTTTTCATGAAAAGAGAAGGACTTGTGATCAGTACAGGTACTAACATTTGGAATTAGCCTAAATTTACTGAAATGTCAATAACAGTGAAATCAGTCCCAGAATATAAGGGGCTTCACCAAGTATTTCATTTGTAACAAGAGCTGGTTTCAGGGTATTCCATGTCGTTAACTTATAAAAAATGATCCATTATGAGAAAAGTACTACATTAAAATTTAGCCTCCCCTTTTGTGCCTTTAGCAGTTTCTAAATATGAATAGAGGATGCACAAAATGCATTTGAAGAATTAACATGATCAAACTGGTGTATAGAATGGGATCCCCTGCTACACTAACAACGCTTGGCGGTATTTTGCTCTGCAAAACATCCTTGAAATGGAAAAAGGAGAACCTAGAAAGTTTATATGCCTACAGGGTGATCCTTTCATGGCACAAAGGTGTTGCATCACCAGGAGGATACTGGACTCATTGCCAATCCAATGATTAGGTGTCCTGGTGTTGTCATGGCCACCAGGCCCTTACTGGTCTTGGAGCACAGACAACAACAAACAACAAATCCAGAACAAATCCAGATACACCCTCTTGCTCCAACCCTCAGGAGAAGACTGAATCTGCAGAGACATTCAGATGTCAAAAGAGCAAAGGTGGCCAACCATAAGTCCAGTACATCTAACGTGTATTTCCTGGTTAAAACTAGATAATTGATGTTACAGGTAAGATTCATGTCCTTACCAAGGACTGTCAGCACCTTGAAATCATCAAGGATAATTATTTAGCAAATAACAATGCATTGAATGAGCGATGTCTGTGGATGACACTGATGGGAGATGACTATGGATTGAACTTTGGGGAACACCGTGGGATTCAGATGACATTCATCTTTTGTTGCCTTACATCATATTGGAGAACCAGGAATTTTTTATTTGCAGTGTCTTCACTTGAGATCACCTGTCTGCATGCACCCTTGCAACAGCAATTTCCAGGAGATGTCAGCACTGTCCACAGCCAACTCTTTTCAGAGTCAGTAGATTTTCCCATGGGTTATATCTCCTTTTTACAAATAGTTTCTCAAAATTCAGGAAAAACAAGCACACACCACACACTATGCAGACAGGTTGCAATTAAGCCAGAGGGTGCAGATAAGGGCAATGAGCAATTAATGATACAAAGTATCCAGGCACCAGGTTCCGTATTTTCCCCTAAGAGAAGGAAAAAAGAAAACACTTATAAACCGTTACACAAATACATGTTACGCCTGCCCATTTATCCTAGTATGTGCAACTGTTCAAGGAGATACAAATACCATAATATTTAGGCACATTTCCTTCCTTGGCACAGGTGGCTGCTGGAAACTAATCAAGCAATGAAATGTTCCAAGCTCTGCTGCCATTCTGGTGGTTTGAGTCTTTCATTTTTCTCACACTCTTCATACATGCTTTAAAAAAAATTAATCCTACAACTTTGAACACATATCTACAAAATGAACACCAGAGTTGGCTCATAAGTAAGCCACTCCAATTATCCCTGTTAAAAAAGTTGTTGGATTTTTCTTGTCATCCTTGAAATATAATAAAAACATTTTTATCTGAAAACATGCAACTCCCTACTTTCAAGAAAAAGGGGAAGGCAGTTCTTGGAAACTCTGATTTTTGTTGGTCATGTACAGGCAGATCCAACAGAAACCAAAGACTCCTAAACATGCCAATCTATCTGCTTCTTACAGAGCAACTTTTGGGATGAGGGCAGTGGAAAACTTGCAAACAGATGGCAGAAGTTTATCAGCAAAGATCTAGCTCATCAAAGGCATGTAACTCATTAGTGACACACCAAACTATCAGACTGTGAAACTTGTCACAATAAAGCTGTTTAGGTCACAATATGACCTAAACAGGATATTGATGTGACCTTAAAGGATCAGAGGTGAGATGACACCATTCTGGAACATCACAACTACTTCTGAGTAAGCAAGTGTGGAGTTCAGGTCCAGGTACAGTGCCACTGCTTGCAAAACAAGCTGTAAAATTCCTTTAAACCATTCAAATTCCTTCCAATTGCCGAGTCAACTGTAAGTTTTACAAGGAATGTCCTTCCAATGTCATTGACATCAGAATCAACTTCTTTAATGCTCAAATAAGGGTGGTGATGAGCTGGCTGTAAAATCTGCGAAAGGATTAGATAGGTCAGTCTTGCGTGACTAATACAAAACTTCCTTTTATTCAGTGCCAAAACCGAGATAATCTGACGACCAACAAAGTCAGGAATATCACAAGAAACAACATTTCCAGAAAGAAAATATACCCACTACTTGTCATGAAAACTAACGTATATGAAAAGATGTATTACAGATTTATTTCCTAAAAGAGCACCTAAAACTGCAGATGGTGGTTTGCTTTGAAACAGTTTTATCTCTTTGGTCCTCTGGGACTTCCAGACATATTGATAACTGAAACTGGTCTTACTACTCTGGCATCTTGGCATGTAGTCATTTAAAACAGAGACACTTCCTAACTTGTGCAAAATTGAAACATTTGTTTGAGAATAATTAGTGCCTTAGCCCAACAATGCTTGGCAGACTTTTCTAATTAGTTGAGAGAAATGATTGAGGGAGGCAAGCAAGCAAGCAGACTTTGTCAGGCATTCTGTGAAAATAATTTGGACCACACACTTGGCTGCAGAGCCAGTTAGCGTATGTCATTCTTTGCTATCTCAACAGGTAGGATTAAAATAAAAAAAATACAACAAGAACAAGAAACAGCCATCTGGCACATGAAAACTGAACTGAGAGGACTTTGCACATTTCCTAGTGCAGTTCTTCTGTGTTGCCTGTGTGAGCTACAACGATCAAGTCATACTGTGTTAGGCCCCTCCGAATTACTTATTTTCTTTTTTATTTCCTATTGTACAGTCAGAACCAGCGCTGAAAATATTCACTGTGACTCACAGACTGTGCAGGTCCCAGAACAATATTTGCAAAGTATTCATGCTGGGGTAGCCAACTGTGCTTTCCTTCTCCAGGGATGTTTTAACGTGCAGAGCATGTTCAAGGCAAACTGGGATCAGGAGAATATCAAATCACCACATGTTTTTGTGGGCTGTACAACTTCCAGATATGTTTCCTTTCTGAGGTCCTTCCAGCAATTAGCCTACTAGCAAATGAAGGAAAAACTCAGTGTCACGTAACTTAACTAAACCAAAACCAAATTTCACAGAATTAATTTAATAACTATGACAATGTAAATGTTTGCCATTTCAAGGTAAGCATTCGCACATTAGTGCAATTAAATTAGGCACATGATACAGTTAAAAGCTTTTTGAAATCCAGGCATATCAAGAACTTCTCATCTCTGTATTTTACATTATTTCAGTTTAGGGGGATTCAAAAGAAAGTAAATGTTTTAAACATTCATTCTACGTGAATCTATAAAACAAATCAGCTAGTCAAACCATTAACTCTAAATGGCATGTTGCAATTTAGAAACTTAAATTTATGAAATAGTTACATTTTCCAGCAACATTTACATATTTCCCATGTCTGCAGCCTTTAAGTGGTAGCCATTTGGCCTATTATGCTTAGATAACCACCTGGAACTCCTTCCTGGGAAAGTTCCCAAGTCTAGACACTAGCAATCACATATGTTTCCAATTATAAGAAACTATTACTATAAGGCCAACATAAATCTCCTGCGTCAACAATCAGTTGCCAATTATATCGCATTCCACAATAAGCCTTCTTACTATAACTAATTTATGGAATGCTTGGCTTAGAAAAATCAATAAAATTAAGAGAAAGGGAGAGGTAAAAATATCAGACCTTGACATCAGAGTGAACATTTGAACCCAAGTATTAGTTTAGTGAGGCAAAAAAGCTGCAATGAAATGGATCAACAGAATTATAAATTATACAATGTAAAAAGCTTCATTGTGCAAACAATGGTGGCTATGTTATCCACAGTATTCATCACATTCATTCCTGCATCATGCGAACAAGACTCTCTGAAAAAGATTTAACAAAGATATTGCAGTGTTTTCTTCTCTTGCTATGCTACACATTCACTAGGCAAGAGGCCAAAAGTAGTCCTTTTTGAACAGCACAGCAAAATCCAGTGGGAAGCGCTCCACTTTCTGTCAATAACTTTTAAATGTTTTTGTCATGTGATTGTCAACAACATCTATCTGAAAATCAGCTCATTTTTAGGAAATTCTAGAAAACAAAGATAATGCAAAAGCAGATTAGTGGGAAAAACAGCTTTTATGAAAACCAAATTGCTTACAGGAAAAAAAAATATCCTATTTTATATATACATGCACACAAAGAAAGAGATCACACTTAAAAGACCGCACTAGTGAAAACACTTGAAAGTCACCTAAGCTGGTAGGGCATTCTTCCTTTGTATTTCCCACTGAGTGAATTGACTGTATTCATCTGCTTTTTATAACAAAGCACTATTAACTTAATGTTTATGGATATTACTATACTAATTTAAATACAACAGAATTCTCTATGGCAAATAGTCAGGTGTTTAAGTAGAAACATTATAATTTGCAGTTTTAATTTGTGAATTTGTTTTGGAAATTATAATTTCCCCTGGTTTACAGATGGGAACAAATATCAAGGATTAAAATTTTTGTTTCCAGGACTAGTGAAGTAATCTTCTTCTGAAGTTTACAGCCCCTTCCTAGGCAAATAAACATTTTCAGGTTATCAGTTTTCAAACATGTTAATCTGTTTTGTTGGCAATATCTCATAAAGAAAGCATTAAATGCAAGCAACATAAAATACTGCTCTTTTTCTACTTGTCATTAGGTATTATATTTTGCTCTGACTAGTAAAGTTGGTCAAGAATTTTCATGTAGTCTCTCAGTTCTGAAAGGAAATTCCCAGGTCCAGGCCAGACAATTTCATGACAATATTATTTTCAGCACAAAGTCCAGTCGAAATGTTCCTGTTTTGTCTAAACAGGAACAAGAGCTTCAAGTCCCTCCTTAGCTGAATTCAGATTCTTTGGTTGAGACTTGTGCAATGTTTTCTGCTGGAATGCTCCGCTTTGCAGAAATAACCAACATTCAGTAACAGAAAATTAGGTCTAACCACATATATCAGGGACATCTGACGCAGTCACCTCAGATGTGGGAAGCCAAGGCTAAACTTCTGACTCACCTGGTATTTAGACAGTGGAATATCCTAGCAGAAGCGCATAAAGCCAGGCTCAGACTCCATCAGCTAGCAGATAGGGTGCTTGAGCCACCTACCTGTACAGCAGAAGTCCATGTGAGAACCCCAGTCAACAAGACCCTAGCTAACCAAAACTTCCATTTTACAACTGAAACACTTTTCCGATACTTTTAGTCTACTAAAGTGTGAAACAAATTCAATTCCTACATTTAAAAACCTACAGAACGTGAACAGTTCCTCCCTCTGAGCTTTCCTAATGCAAGAGGTAGACACATTTTGGCATATGCCAAGCTCAGTAATTTGTGATTTATCATACTGTTTTGCCATGAAGGACAGCATTTTAGAATCACCTCCACAGTACAATTACAGAGATATAGATGACAATGTGTAGACCTGTAATTGAAGGAAAAACATTACAAAGGTTAAACACCTGAACAGTAATTTGAAATCTAAATGAGACTTTTCCTCTGTGTTCCTCTAGACCTCTACTGCTGTAGTACTTCAGCATCCACTGTTCATCACTTCTATGAAAATAGAATAATGAGAGCAAAACTTTATAAAGCTGTCTCCTGAAATTATCAGAGAAAAGTTTAATACATAATTGCATTTATTTAATTTCAACAAGTTCCTGGCATTCTTAATGACTGTACAACATTCCAGGAAAAAAAATATAATTGCTAAATTGCTTAAATTATTTTTTTCCGAAATACCATGAACTGAAATTAAAGTTGGTCAGAATTTTAATTCCAGCAACAGTAGAAAATCAAAAATACTTATGATAGATAAAAAATATAACATTAAGACTGAAGTTCTTCTCTCTCTTACTTGTTAGAAGTTTGTTTCTTGGAACAAAGGAGTTGCCATAATAATACATTGGCTAGGAATTACGTGACACAACATGAGGAATATTATCTTTGATTACAGGACTTTCCACAAGTTAATATATGCAGCAAAGCACTCTAGTAAGAGAAAAAGGAAACTCAAGGTCAGTCTCTATTTCTCCATATTTGAGGTCTCTACTCTTCAGAGTGTGGAGGTGTCAGCACATACATTTCATTTGAAAGGTCCATCAACAGTAAGTTATGGAGAGTGGTTATCTCCTTTCACACCTCCGAACTGGTCTAACATTCCAAAGAATTCCAAACAGCTCACATGTTGCTGAGACTACAATAATAAAGCAGTTACGTACATTGTGCAACCATTAACTTTGGAGCAGCGCACATTCAACTTGGTCCTCCGTTCTTCCTTTGAAAATGGAGTACATTATCTTCCATGTTAATATATCTAGTTGCACAAGTCAGTGGCTCATTGAGAGTTTAGTAATGAAACCCAATCAAACAAATAGAAAACCATAGATACAAATGCATCGTGTCAAATAAGCTAGTTTTCCCCAGAACAAAGGCCGGTTTAAAAAGCCACAGCTTCTCGGTATTATTGTCAGGTTAAACCAGATATAATTACAAACAAAACAACTAACAGAACAATAAATTAATGAACGGCACATTAATAAATCTCTTTTCTCATTTCTTACTTATTCACCTTATAACACTAAGTTATATTACTGTTTACCTTTAAGCAATTCCCCGAAATAAATTTGTGTGAGGCAGAGGTACTTTGAGGTGGTTTTATCGACATCTTCAAAGAGTAAAGACTTGGCCTGGTACCAACAAAGAGGGAAATTCATGCTTAGCCTGAAAAAAATAGTATTTTGGATTTAGATTAATCATTCAAAAGCTAAAAACACCTGGTTTCTATGTTCTTAAGACTTCATATGTCTGATAGTTTTTGCATTAATGTGCCTCACTTCTGTGAAGAACTTAAAACTTTATATACTTTGAGTCACTTCAATTAACTTTTTTCCCATTTGTGTTCTACAGGAAATCCCCTAAATACCTAAACAAAACTCACTTTTCTGAAAAGTGGCCTAGTACTTCAGAATGATTTATATACATATACACATATTACATATATGTAATAGTTAATAATAATAAAAAATCACTAGTGGCTAAATCCGATTGACTTCCAATTAAATACAGGCTTCTCACCTCCCATAGTTACTTTCAAAAGTATACAGATATCAAAAAATACAGATCAGTCCCTGGCTGGATTTTCAAAAGTACATAACGGGTTAGGCCCTGCTTTTGATACATTTCAGCAGAAGCTGGACATTTTACCTGGTTAGACCCTTCTGAAAATCCTAGATGCCTGCCTGCACGTAGGAATTTTTATCCTGATGCTTTCTGCCCCTGAGTGCTTGACTTCGCATGCAATTAGCTTTTAGCATTACTCATTTTTGAGCATTTAAATCTGTAAGCCTACAGTACAGATGTCTACATATACTGAATTACTGCTGTACTATCTACATACAGTTGATTATTTTTTAATGTGCATGAAGATTTAGGTCATGACATACAAATAAAGCAGCAAAATCTCAAAAGCTTTCATTGACTTGACAGAAAGAACTGTTGAAGGCAATCAGACCAACAATCCTTGAATTAAAATTCACATATAAGCCATGGCACAATACATGCTATCAACTGAATACAGCAGTCCACTCAATTGGGTCAAATAGTCCATGGATTGAAGATCCCTAGACACTATACATTATAATTACAGGCAGGAACAATTACACAGCTATCATTGCAGCAACACTTTCTAACATGTAACAGTTTCCAGTTGGCCACAACTCCAGGGCACTTTTTCCTTCTTTCTCAGGATGTCAAAGACGGGTTGAATTACAAAGCTGCAGTGAAATCAACAAAAACAGAGGATAAATAGAATAGACCTAGAATAGCTAGGATTTGATGTTTCTGTCTGTTACACATGGCCTGTACTACAGTTCATAATTTCATAGAGATCAGACTGTCCAACATATTGAAGAATTACAAGCAATCCCATAATTTAGTCTTTGAGATGCTAGTGTGACTAAGGACTATAGTTACACCTCAAAGAGAGATCTCTGAGAATGATGAAAGCTTGTTCTCTAAGCATGTTACACCCATACAGATGCCATGAGTTCTCAGTTGTGTATGCCAGCAATAGGAGTGTATCTAAGAAGAAGAGATTGTGGCAACCTGGTCACTCTAATGTGTTGCTCGAGGAACAGGGAGCTCCTGATTACACACTGAAATCACTCAAAGTAAGAGACTTTACCGTGAAACGCAGGATAATTTTTCTTTTCCTGAAGTAGGTTCTGTCCCCATTACATCTGTTATTGAACAGTTTCATTTCTTGCTTTCTCTCAAGAGTAAAGTCCATAATGTTATTGAAAAAAAAAATACAAAAAAAAGAGCTTAAAAAATAGGGGGGAAAAAAAGAATGAGAACTGTTTTACCTTCTTGGCCTTCAGAGCACCAAGGGCAAACAATAACCTTGGCAGTCTGACAAATGCTTTTTAAACTAATATGGAAAGAGAACAGCAGAAGTAATGAACAGCAGCTAATGCAGGGCACAGAAATACAGTGGCAGAGGAAAGTTCTCATACTCACACTGTTTCATGATCATTTAAATGGCACTACACTGCCACAAAAAAGCTTTTCCAGATAGTTTTGAGTGACAACATGAATACTTTATCCTCTGCTTCAGGCCACAACTATGAAAAACTGGAGGTACTCAAAAAAACCCAGAGATACTCAAAACCTCCTCTCCCAAGCTTTTAGGGGTATGGAGAGCTACGCAAAGCTGAGGGATCACATAGGGGTAGAAGTTTTTTGCCAGATACTCCTTTTATGGTTTCCATAAACATTCAGATCCTTCAAGCTGCTGGTGACCACCTCAAGTTTGAGAGTGCAGGGCCACTCATCTTAACTCATTATTTTCCCTCTTCTTTCTTCCTATATCTCCTTTTTCTTATAGCATCCTTGGACTTCAACTGAACCAACGTTCCCACATAATCTGTCTCCTCTTTCCTCTGTATTCATCCATCAGGAGCTGTGATGATCCCAAAATAAAAGCCATCTCCATGTTCCATGAGTATACATGGTAGGAAAGGTAGCAGATGTTATTTTGGGCAGTTTGTCAGATGAGGAACCAAAGGTGATTGGGAAGGGGAAGGGAGAAAGACAGGGAAAGATGTTGGGGCCTAACAACACTGATTCTGGAAACAAGATCTGTCCTGTTATTTAGAGAGTTACTTTGCTCACCGCATCTCTAGAAACTAAGACACAATCCTACAGCAAAGGAGCAGAAAGGAAAGTTGTGTCAATCCAGTAGACCTCTCCTCCTTCCTTTTATCAGTCAGTTATCAGCTAACAGCAGCTCCAGACAGACACCTGAAGGCAAGCAAGGTTTGAACGTTATCCTTCAGAACCAACCGTTATGTTCAAGACACAAAGTTATGCATTTTATGTTAGCTGTATTTTGTGACGCCAAATATGCTACCAAAACCAGCAAAATCCAAAAGCAGATTGTCACGTTTTAAAACTTCAGCCACATCTTTCACTCATTCAACAATAGCATAAAATAACAGTAACCTCATTCAACACACTAATTATCACCTACCATAACTTAGAACAGATTTTCTTCACTTCCCTTTTTATTAAGAAGAAGAAAAGCATTTGCTCAATGTAGTATGCACAGAGCAAACACTGATTCCCACCACATAGAAATGTAAAGCATACTTTAACAACCTACTGCAGAGATTTGTTTGCCTGATTATGAAGTCAAGCACCAAAATACATAGAAACTGGGAAGGCATTTAAGAGCTTAAAAGCTAGGTTCAAGATAAGAAGACCACACACATTTGATAAAGGATAATAAAAAAAATTCTACAAGAGAAAAGTTACAGTTTTAGAAATTTTCTACAAGAAAAATGCAGAGAATGAGATAAATGCATGGTGGAACTCTTTGCAGACATTAACTACTTTTGCTCTCATTGAATTTTTACACTGTGCCTTAAAAAGGAGGCATTGAATTGATTTTTCTAACTCATATTGGGAGGCTAGAAGAAGGTGGTTGTTTTGATTTTCTGAACCCACAGAAATGCAATATTTAGGAACAGCATGTGACAATTGCCTTGGCAGTGTTTCCAGAAACTGCAAACATGCCCATACCCCACCCGTTGTGTCATACAACGCACGCAGCCCTCCATCCTCAAAGGAAAAGGGACCTCAGACAGAGAGAACCATAGGGACTGATCCTGTCCCCAGTGGAGCCAGCGAGGATTTTGCTATTGAATGGCATGCAATAAAACTCTTAATTGGCATCCAGAGACCACCATCATCCAAGGCTTGGATTCAGCACAGATTTCAAGAAGTGGCACGTAGCTTTCTAAGTGGCTAAGACATGTCTGTTATCTTCCATGTAAAATAAAGAGGTGGGCAGACCCTTCTAACTGGCACAGTTGGAGTTTAGCTGTGGCTGATCAAGCTACAGACTTAGAGAAGGGGAAAATGGAAAACCAAAGGCAACAGCAAGCCCCTCAGAGCAAACCATGTCCACATACTAACAGGAAGAAATGCTGATCTCCAGAGACAGATCCATTTTCACCTGGCTTTCTTAAAAAGGAATCATGCAGCTGGAAGAACAGTAGCTCTCTGAACAGGAAAGAAGCACCAAAATGGGTGTCACTTGATGAAAAGGCAGCTTGGGAACTAATATGTCTGACCTTTGTTGACAAGCAAGGTGAGACAGATTTTAAAAACAGATGAGATCCCAAACCTACTGGAAAAATTGCCTGATAAAATTAGCCTCAAATTATTTAAGAAATCAAATGTTTTCATATCATGAGATTCTCATTACTTTATTTCTTTTTATCTAGACAATTGTCTGAACAGACAAAAGTAAAGACCATGAGCATAATGCTCAGTTTCAAAAGGTATACAAATTAAATGTGAAGATAAGAAGACTTGGAAGGCAAGATGGATGCCGTCTTTGATTGGAGTTGGTGGAATGAAAGAAAACCGTTTCCAACTGCTAAGTGTAGCAGACAGTTCAAAGGCAAATTAAATGTGTGTTCAGTAAGAAAGCTCTGAAGGACCACATCAGAGAGCTCAGAAAATAAAATTCTCCTGTTGCTGAGGAAGTTTGAGGTGGGGCCCCATATCCAAATAAAGCTACTCCCTCCTGGGCACCAGCCTCCCCTCTTCCCTAAAAGCTGGAACCATTGCCCCACTTCCTGACAGCAACGACTGAGCTTGGGCAACTGACACAGAAGTCCCCCCAGAACTCCTCTGGCCACTGAGCCCCCAGGTGACTTTCTAAAAACAAAGGACAACCCATACATTTATAGGAAAAGCAGATGGATGGGGGTATTTTTAGGATAATGTAAGGAACATTTAAAAGGAAGAAGGGGAAATAATGGGGGAATAATAGGAATTTGTTAGATTTAGTTTTGATATCAAAATATAGACTTACATTTTAATCAGTAATGAGATGTACAAATTTGAGAGAACATGCAAGTGAATATTTATTTTTTACAGCATACTGCATCTCCCAATACCCTTTTTCAACTGTTTGCACTGTAGTGCACAAAATTCCACAGGCTCTAATAGAGGACAGGTTCACCTCTGAGGTTACTATAAACACTTAAAAAAAAAAAATCACCCTGGTTCAAACACACTATAGTCTAAGGAAGAAAACAAACAGGCAAACAACAGGAACACAAGGAGATGTACCAAGCATAATAACTTCTCCAGAGTTATGCAGCAGATTGTACCTTGTCCCTTCCAGGGATAAAGCCTAAGAAGTCTTAACTTCGAACCCATGAAACTGCCACTTCCACTAGAGCAGACATTCTTGACATGCTCTGTATTATTCATAGATTAGAAAACTTCTGGGAAGAGACGTGTGTGTCATTTGTCCGTGAGATCCCTCGGAAAATTGGGTGCTGACTGGAGGATGTCCCTGCACAGAGCACTCAGCACTGACACACATGCTGGCAGACTAAATTGGGTGGAAAAGCTAAAGACAAAAAGCAAAAGGACCCCACTTCAATGTGCTTTGTCAGGTCAAGGCTCAGATGTGAATTCATGCAGCTCTGAGACAGGAGTGCAAACATCTGCTAGACACAACGGGCTCGGCTCACTGACAGGAGGCAGCTTCTTTAAATCGTTTCAGCAGTGCACAACAGTTTTCAGCAAGCTTCAACTCTTCTAGGAAAATTTCCCAGATGGTGGAAAAACCATCGTATGATGTGTCATGGTACTAGATCAGCAATGCACTAGTCCTTGTCTGACTATTGGTACAGTAGGGTATTGCAAAGCCAAACACTTCAGTACTTGAACAATATCTCAAACAGCTAGAAATACAGTAGAGCAGCTTTTAATCAGTTCTGGTTTTGTATCAGGTTGAGGCTTGGCCTATATTCAGTTGAGCATAAAATGACTTACAGCAATTTTTTCTTTCTAAACTTACATGTGCTAGGGAGTCTAGACTGGAGATAGAAAAAAGTACAGTGCAGGCATGTTCTTTGACAGGGTGCACCTATTATTCACAAGAATTTGTGGACATTTCAAAGCTCAGGATGGGCCCTGTAAAAACTCTCAACATTTAGATATGTCTGAGAGTCCTAACATCACTGAGGTCTCAGCCACTGGGATTCTCACAAAGCAGCTACAAAATTTTGTCTGGCTCCCCTCCAGCTGCTCTGAGGACTGTGTCTGGCAGGACAGAAGATGCAATGTGTCTTCGCAAAATTGTGCTGTAATTATGAGAAATCACTCACAGGGTAGCAATGTAAGAGAAACACAGAGACACGCAGGACAACAGTGAATTTTAGGACCATACGAAGACATTCATTAGCATGAGAAATAGGGTGCAGAGTTAGCACAGACAAAAACCACAGATTATAGCAGGAAAAGAGTAATTTCAGTTGCTATAATGAACTTAGCAACAGCTTTAAGGTGATAATCATAGAGGATGTGTGAACAGCTTTTGATATCAGCCATTACTCCCATCTCTCCAGATGAAAAGTTTCTCATCTCGTGTGCTCCTGTTTTAGGCATATATACCAATAAATTGTGGCAAACTTGTCCATAATCCATCTTGCTTTTAAGCACACCTGAAAGGCCAGTAAAGCTAAAATTAAACCCAAAAGATATAGAAACAGCCATTCTTACTTTAAATTTTACATGCCAAATTTGTGTCTAAAGCTAACACATCCACCAACATCTGTTAAAAACACTCCTGCAATTTTAATTACTAACGTTTGAAAAATCAGTGACAGGGAACCAGACACTTTAATTTTTCCATGAATACAAGTAATGGGCAACAACATGAACTAATTTATTTCAAGCTTAATCTTAGGGGAACATTTATATGAAAAAGAACAAAACCTATAAAACTTAAATTACTGATATTTACTAGTGAGGCAATACAATCTAAAAAGGGTTAATAAGTAGACAAAAGAGTACATTAACTACTATGAGGAATTCAAAGCATTTTTCAAAGATACACAAGCTCAATTATAACTTGCAATAAAAAAAAAGATCATCTGAACAAGTACACTAGTAAAATATATAAAAGATAAATTACCTTGTCGGCCATGCTCTGAAAATAAACCATGAAGGTGGCTCCTGGCTTCAAAGGGGGAAGGCTGGAAAAGTTCTGCCCACGTGGCATGGTCTGCCCTAGCACAGACAGTGCTCTCAGCTGCCATGCAAGTCCCCACACAGTTGTTGAAGGCTGAACTTCTACAAGAGATGAACACCATGGGACAGCAAAGGCCTCACACATTTTCGGTGCCAGCCTGTCAGAGAAAATGCTTTTAGGTTTGTTTGGTTTTTTGTGGGTTTTGTTGTTGTTGTTGGTTTGTGTTTTTTTTTAATGGAGGCAACAGAATTTGCAATTAGGATTGGCAGTTAAATAAAATTAAGTTGGTGCTGCCCAGTGATATTTGTTTTAAGAATCGCTGACAGTGACCAACATTAAGAACTAGTTTGCATACTTAGGTCCAGTTAACTTCATGTTTCCATACCTGTTCTCTTCTTCTGTCACTGTTACTAATTACATCCTTGAGCATATTCATAACACGATGATGGTTTTTCTCTTATTGCTCACCTCCTTTTGGCCAAGGAATGTTGCAGTAAATTCCTCATGCTTGGCTCATGCTATTATGGCCTTTCTTGGAGCATCTCTCCGTTGCCAACAGATTTCCACAGTCTCTCAGCCTGAGCAGACTTCCTCACAGTCTGTGGGAGGAAAAAGCAGAGCAAGATAACAAAGAGAAACAGTACGATTTGTAACCGAAGTAGCAGAAAAAAACTGCTTGACAAGATGAACTGATCTCCTTTTATTTGGGAGGAAATGCTCCTACAAAACAAGCAAACCAATTTCTGCTTAAATGAGCCTCGGCAAATGTGTAACATGAGATATGTTTTAGAAACACAGACCATCTGATACGTAAGCATTTAAGTCACCAGGGCCTATTGATTTCTTGCTAGAGCCTCAGTCCCGAAGGTGTAATGGAACTGTAGTAACCCCCATTTCCTCCAAAGACTGATGCTAAAAAATAGACCCTTCTGTGAAAGATCTGGACTTGGCCAACCTCTGGAACACCTGGCACAGCTGAAACACCTCATGTTTATTGTTAAGGGCTTTTTTGCCAACAAGATGCAATGCAAGCATTTTCTAAGCATTTCTAATGTGTGCTATTTCCAAGACATGCCTTGGTTCAATGAAAATACAAAATAGATTAAAATAAAACAGAAAAATAATTTCCTGTGCCTTTTGAAAATTATTCTGATCCTTGCTGTTTACCGCAACAGTTAGGACAGATATTCCAATTGTGTGGGGAAGGAGAATTTTTTTGTGTGTGTGTGCTTTATTTAGTGAGGTGTTTTAGGTTTTGTGGGTTTTGTTTGTTTTAAAACAAGTTCTGCCTTAGACCTCATCTGGTTGGTTCCTTGTGCCAGAAAAACACAGCACAAGATAGAACTAACTCTATTAATCACATGGTACTATGCAGTTTAATCACGCTGTAGGATGCAGACAAGAAATGTCATAACAATCCTTGAAGTCAGCTTATCAAAGTACCATTTCATCTAACATACATTAAACATCAGCTACTGAACATAAGTTCATGCTAATTTCAACTTAATTGGAATCACAATGCAAATGCCAGCTCCTCTACCTTGCTACAGGCCTTCTAGCTGCAAAATGAAAGCTGCAGATAAGTATGTTTGATTAATCAAATACACCACAGGAGAACAACAGATATGAATGGGTCCTACTCTGCCCAGAGCTCTACATAGGTAACTCCCTGCTGAAGATAACAAGGGCTGTAATTACCTGACAGGTGATGAAATTCGGCTCAATGGACCATTCCTCCAAGTTTTTACATATAACTGGATAGGCAGTTTCCAGGTAGCTGGAGTCAAGATTAAAGCAGACTGAACGTCTTTATCTGGCATTGCAATTTTCTTTTTACCTTTTTCTTTTTTTTTTTTTCTGATTTAGTGTGGAGCTGATGCAGCACATCAAGGTCGATTCACACAACTGGAATTTGAAGGAAAATATTCTTACATATTCTGGTGGTACTAAAAATGAGCACTGATTTATAATTAATTTAAGTCAACATTAGTTTAGAAATAAAAGTATCTTTAACATCTCAATCAAATTACAAAATTAATGAGTTGAATGCATGAAGCATGTCTGGAACTTCTCTAGGCTTTAATAATACATTTCTTAGACTCTCTATGAACTCTCTCACTCAGGAAAGCTGAAAATACTGCATATAAGAATAACAGGTTAAAAGTGGCTGAAAAATGAGAGCCAAGTATTAATTTAGTACCAACTATACCATCACAGTAAGATCAAATTCAATGTACCCTCTCTCTATGTCAATAAACCTAAAGGAAGAGACACTAAAACTGCATCACTGAACAACGTGATCTGAATATATTGCACAGATCGGTCTCAGCAATAAAATCAGACCTATATCGATTAATAATAATAATAATAATGAGGAGGACCTGACATATCAGGATTCACCTTAGAAAAATTCACGTAAAACTAAACCAGATGTTTGTTTCCTTCGCCTTTACAGATATAAGAATACTGTGAACTGTCCTGCAGACACAATGAACCACAACAGCAGCAGAGCTGACCTCCTGCCCCCCATCCCAGCTGGCTAAAACCCCCTAAAAGAGAAAATTCAAACAACACCCAGGAATTTCCAGGCATGCTTTGAAAAGCTTCTGTGATCAGGTCTTTGGTCCGGTGGTGGTGGTGATTTGTGTAACTTTCAGCCTCAGAGTTATTGCAAATCATTACCTTTGTGACGTGGCACAAGTGCTTATTGTTCACTCTAAATCAGTGAAAATGTTACGGGGTTACACTGGGAACTGTCTGAAAGGGTAGGAATGCAAAGATAAAATGAAGTACATTTTATGGCGCATTAATAACCTTGAGCCAGTAGCTAATTCCTTATAACACAATCATAGGTGCTAGCCACTGCTTTCCAGTATACTTGCAAAAGAAACTAAGTGTTAACAATAGGCTATTTCACTATTTCCTCTGGTTTAAACCACTGCTAGAAGGCAGAAGGAAGCATCTAATTTTTTTTTATCCTTTTCATGAATTATAAAATCTGAAAATTATTAGACTGCAAATTAACAAGTTTCTACTGTGCTAGTTTATGTACATTTAAATCCTACTTTATTTGCTCTTAATTAAACACATATAAGGAACTTTAGTTTGAAACACTACCACACTCTCCTAATCCCTTCATTATTTTCTCTTCAGTCCTTTTCTTATTTCCCATTTCAAATTCTTTCCTTTGCAAACATTTTAAAACAAGCTTTTACTATTCCTACTTAAAAATAGTAAAGGGTCTTTCTTATTGCAAGCATTTTAAGATATTAACTAATCCTAATAGAGCTCCTTTTTCACAACTATTGTTTTTAAGTACACAAGACCTAAGGTGAAAGGTGTACAGAACTCATTATAAAACAATAAAGAAACTTGCATCAGAAGTGGAAAAGAGCTCAGATGGGAAAAGGGTTGGATTTTTTTGTTAGGTTTGGAGAAGAAAATTAGTTTCTTAGCTATAAAAATAATTTCCAAGTCAGTCGAACTCTGGATACAATTTAATTCATTTTCAACCGATAACTTTGGCTGAAGAAAAATAATGAAGAAAAAGGCTCAGAAATGTCATAATCATTATTTCTGAAACTCCCGCATTCTTTCAGGCTAGATTGACAAATAGATGTTGGTGTCTCTTGTATAACAGAAGGCCTTCCTACGCTCTGCCTTGATTGCTCAGACACTCCAAGGGCATCTCTAAGCAGAGCTATACTGTGCGCTAGGATGTATATCCCATCATTTCTCCTCTTACAGGTGATTTACTTGCCATGACAATATGTAACTTATGCACCGGCCAGAGACACAGCAAGGTGACGGACAGCCATCATCTTCTCACTCCAGCTGTAACTGTCCTTTCAGATCTGCTAGTGAAACTGCTCATGTACATAACCTCCTAAACAATTTAAATAGCATATTTTTGCCAATCTGTTCACTTCGTTGGAAATGAATTGAGGAGTGGCTGCAGGAGGAGCTTCTTCAGCGGCTCTAAAAGGGGTCCAGGCAGGGGAAAGGGACAAGCAGCAGAGCTCCAACTGCAGGAGGATGTTCAAGGATGTTCACTTACAGCTTAGGTACCAGTGCGCAGATCAGCAGCTGGGGAGTGCACTCAGAAACACATACTCTACAGGCCTTGTCCTATTGAATGCATACTTTATTTTCTGAAATAGCAACAGCTAAGTTTGGTAAATCCGTACGTCACAACTATTTTTTTCTTGCATTTCATGGAATTGTGTTTTTTTAACTGGAGAAGATAAGTTATTTCACGAATTAAAGCATTCTTCTATGCCTAATTGTCTATAAACAGACTGATTTTTATAAACTCATGGATTATTCATGCATAAAAATCCTGTATTCAAATATGTTACTGCCTACAGTCTGTTTGTTTACTACATGCTGCTCTTACAGCTTCAACTATTTATGTCATTTACAATTGTAAATCACATGGTATTGTTTCCAATCCAGCGCTGAATGAATGAAAATGTTATAAAGGAGAAGAGAAATGAGAGACTTTACAATGAAGATGAAACATTTTCAGAACCCACCTCTCAGAGAAACTACACACTTAAGGTCTCATATATGCAAATTTAACTCAAGAGAAAGACTAAGGTAGGGTAAGAAATCCTCAGTCATTCAGACAACATAATATTTAAATTTTTGCAGTATTCATTTAGGTCCAGCTATTTTGCTTCTTTCTTGCAGGGCACACATATGTTGAAGAATCATAGTGAAACCTAGATCCCTAGAGGTCAAATTTAAACCCTTTAAAAACAACAAAAATAAAATGGAGTCAGTAAAGGGAAAACTGCAATCTGTTCTTGGTTTACAGAAGCTTCTGTTCAGTTCATTTACTGAACAGTGAATCTTCTACACTACAACATTGATGAGAACAGATACAAAAAGCTTTCAAACTTAAACAAAGAAATGGCTGCTACTTTAGGGTATTTTCAAGCATTTTCCAGAGATTAATGTATGAGGCAGATGCTAGAATACCGGCACACAATACTTTAATTTAGTTCAGCATCTCTGCAGGCAGTGGCTTCTCTATTACAGTTAGTTCCCAGAACACAGGAGAACATTATTGCAGGGCACTTTTAGATTAAAATCCCCAAATAAGCTGTTAGAGTTTACACACATCAATCTTTTGTAAGTACAATAAGGCAGATTTAATTGGTTTTACTTTCATTTTATAACAAATGTTATTATCTATTATGTAAGAAACCTATTTAAAAGAAGGCCCATGAAAAGGATCAGAAAGCAATTCCATAAGCGATAAAATAGGGACAGAGACTTATTATGGAGGAATGTCAGCAAGTGCATAGCTAAGGTTGTTTACTCAATGCCAAATAGTCATCTCTGGGAGCTGCAATAATAAACTTGAATACTTTCAAATTAAGGCTTGCAAGAAATTGAGGAGTTATTGAAGAAGCAGAGGAAATTGGGGGGGGACACACAACCATAAAAAACCCCCACATAACAAATATTAACATCATGATGACGAATGCTTTATCTAAGCTCATGAGGATGAATAACTTGGCTGGCCTGATCTGCAAAGCTCAGAATGGAAACCAGCTTCATGGAAACTGATGTACTTCAACACATGGTGCCAGTTTGAACACCAGTCAAGCCTGAAAAAACATTTACAAGCTGGTCTTCTGCTATTTTTTAATGAACATCGTTGAAGATGTTGTGAGTTTCTACAGCTAGAAAGGATGTTTGACATTGTGGAGGAGTGAACACGGAGAACTTTTAACTGTATTTACAGCTGTGTAATTATTCAAGACTATTATACACAGTTGTATTTTACACATGTTGTACTACTAATGCTCAATACAGTCTCTATTTGTAACAATACCCACAGATCTACATACAAAAATACTTCAGTTCAAAGCCTCAGGCACTTCAACTAAGGAAGAAGTCCTGTCACCTCTAAGTGACCCATCCTTTTCCCCAGAGAGGCAGATTTATGCAGGCAGGCACTGGGCTGGATTTCTGTTAGAAGTGTTTTAACATTTCGTTGGACTTCACTGTCAGTTACAAGTTGTAAGAACATTTTCAAGTGGGAAGATATTAA
Source organism: Mesitornis unicolor (assembly GCF_000695765.1). Lineage (NCBI taxonomy): Eukaryota > Metazoa > Chordata > Aves > Mesitornithiformes > Mesitornithidae > Mesitornis > Mesitornis unicolor. The sequence continues at coordinate 77,450 of NW_010198300.1, forward strand.
TTAAAAAAACCCAAACAACTAAACAAAAAACCACCCACCAACACCCAAGACCTTGTGTTAAAAACACAATATTGAAATTAAAATACATTGTAACATCTTTCTACCAGAAGGTTTCCAAGCTCTCTGACAGGGCTGCTGGTCAGGTCCAGGAAGTACACACAGACGACAGGACCTGAAAATCTGAGCTTTTACCACATTAAAGCAGCTTCCATGAAATTCAGTTTCACCTAATTGAAGCCTTCAGATCCAATGTGGAACAAATTAACGTAGCTCTGTGACTTATTGGACAGCTGACCTCCCAGTGACCCACAAGAACAATACAGTTTCAAGAGCGAAATTTTCTGCAATCTGAAATCCATAAAAAATAAGTTAAATTCAGAATGCTCCATTCACCTGTGTCCATTCTGTATCTGAAATTGACCTTTTTTATTATTATTATTTTTCATCTTCTGAGGGCTACCATAACTCTTGCTCTCTGACTTCTGTGTCCCTGGCATATTCTTCTCCCCAGCCAAATGGGTTGTCTCGTCCTCCTCCTTCTTGCTGCGCTTACAAAGATGTCTGTGCACGCTCTTC
>NW_010198300.1:78044-164315 GCF_000695765.1 Mesitornis unicolor
CTCTCTAATTTCCATAGCAGGAAACTCACCTCACCAATAAATCAAAGAGCTCTGGAAGAGGTGACTCATCACCTTCCTGTAAGTGGTTAAAATAAAAATGGACTACGGTCATTTCTGTGGTCTCCACTGCTCTTTTCTTTAAGCTCCACTCCCCCCTACCCACATGCTGTGATTTTATCATCTCCCTGGGTTATTTTCAGCTTTTAGTGCAACATATTAAATCTTTTCTTCTTGCCTTTGTCACGTAATTTGATCCAGCTTTCCCCTAGGTGCTGCATTCACTGGTTTTGTGTGTCATTAGAATCTCTTCCCTTATTACTATCTGAGCAGGGGTCACATCACAAAATTAAATATCACCTGGAATGTTTCTCTTTATTCAGATGACCAAATTTGGATGTTTTATGCAATAAACCCGAAATATCCTCAATATATTATGAGTTTTCTTCCAGCCTTATTTACAGGAATGCATACTCTTCCAAATATGAGCCTATCACTGCCAAAGTGCATTTTGATCATATGAAAACCATGGGAGGCTGTCCATACTGTACCACTACATGTATGGGTATATGTATGTTATGATCAAACTGTCATGCAGTTATGGGAACAGAACTGCTTTTTGGTCACATTATAGGCCTAGGGTTGTGGCCCTTGAGGTTGTATAGCTGTAGACAAAGAGGGTAGGCACTGTTGTATTACAGAAACAGCTAAACAATCTGCACATGGAGCCATGTTTATGAAAAAATAATTTCCAGATTTAAAATAGAAAACAATTTTTTATATTTTTTTTTAATACAGCAAACCAGCAGATTTAACAAACTGTCTTGATCCTGTATTGACAATGCAGACTCCTGAGCTGCTTCACTGGCTATTTAATGGCTCCAAATTCTCCCAGAGTAAAGCTCTGCTACTACAATACCATCTGCTAGTGCAGATATATCACACAAATTCCCCAGGAAATTAGCAGAGCTACCTCCAAGCACAAAGCTCTGCACTGGTGGATTTCTGTGCAGAGTGCAGTCTAAGTTTGCACTAAGCTGCACACAGAACACTGATGCATTTTCTCATGGTTGGGCTCAGAAGAGGAACATCATTACTTCATTTCCAGAATCTAGACCCTATATTAAAGCATAACCAAACAAAAGTCCAGCATATAAAAAGAGAAGCTTATTACAGCATAGCAAAGATTTTCTGCTTGTTTGTTTTTACCGCATTGAGGTCAGTATTTTGAATTGAAACTTTTTTTTTTCAGTGAATGAAAGCCAAGCTACTCAGAAGAGATGCTCCTAACAATACAAGTTATAGGCCAAATTCTTAATTCTTCTTGTCTTTAGCTTCCAGGAAAGTGAAACACGTATCCAGCCAGCCAAGGCTTCAGCCCCACCTTACTCAATTTAGCCAGGACATTGCTACCCTTAGCTGTATCTGTTACCAAACAGAAAGCATGACTGCATTGCACGTAGTGGTCTCAAGAGATACGGTGATTTCCAGAGGCCAGAAGTCAACATGAAGCTTAAGCAGGCCTGGAACTGTACTAGCTGCTGCGGGACTGACTTGTGGCCCCAAAGCCAAGAACCCAGAAAAGCAACATGAAAGCATACCTGTGCCCTTCATCATCTCTCTCAGCCTCCAATCCTGACACTGTTGCTCCACTCAGGTTCTCTTTGCTTTGGGGATTTAGCCAGCTCTCAAACATTTCTTTGATTTGAGGTTTTAAAGCAATCCCTTAGCATTCCTTTCCATCTTTCCAGATTTGTAGGGTTTATATTATTTATCTTTTCCGTATGATTAACCAGCTGAAAAATCAATAGCAGTGCATTTTATCATAGTTTCAGAAGAGCCTTCTGTTGTGCAGCTATTTTAGGAACTACAGCAGTTTGTGAATCTATACAAGTGTTTGGCAACCTGCTCTTTCTCCCTTTGCCTTCCCTTTTGTTTTGGACACAACACAGGAATCTTTCTGTGGCTCTGCATGGTGAAAATTGACATAAAACAGCTTTGGTCAATTTTATATACTTTTTTTCTGTTAAGAAAGTTAATACCACGGAAAAAACTGCTCAGGAGGATCAAATGTTTATGCAGGACGTCATGCTGCTTTGGTGTGCCAACTCTCCAAGAGTCTATAAGGAAGCCAGCCAGACGGGCTCTGAAGCCTGCACCCTGACCCCAATGACCTCTTAATTTTTCAAAGTTTATCTAGCCCCATCCCAGCAGTACTTGCATTGAAACCAATCCCCTTGCTCCTGAATTTTTGGCAGAAGGGGACTTCCTTCGTATGGAAAAGTGTTTAATACCAGTTTAATGGTCTGTCTAGCCACTGTAAACCCCCAACCCCCTCCCTGAGTCTCCCACTGGCAAGAAACAGTGAAATAATATGCTTGAAATAGCCCTAATTCTTCTCCTCAGTGTGATAGTTGTTTTTCTAATAAGCAATTTTTTGAAAAAGCCATAGAAGAGAAACTAGCAGCTACAGAGTTGAATGACATCTTTAATAAATTCTTTTTTTTTTTTTCCTCCTAAGGATTTTTTTTCTCATTATCTCCTCCTTTATACATTTACACAGTCAGGAATAGGCACCAGCAGAACCACAAAAGTTTCCATTTTAAGTCATCAGATTTGTTAGCACCAGAAAAATAAATCACATTTATGCAAATCCACTTGTATGCCAAAAAAGTCTAAGTTACAAGTTTATCTTTGGTTGTAAAAAGAGAAAGAGAGAGACCTTCTTGGCACAATGTCCACAAAAATCCTAACAAAGGAAGCTGATAAAAAGGAAATGGAGAGATCCAAAGGTGGGTTCAAAGGAAGCTGGGACTGTCCTTTGAGATAAGGAAAGGTCTGAAACTTTGCAACACGATGGCCCTGTCAAGGTACAAAGCGTAGCCTCCTGCATCCCCTAGTGTCAAGATGAGGAGAATTTCTGCTGTGGAGCAAGTGACAGGCCAGAATCAAGTGACAGATGCAACAAGTTAGCTTGGCATAACACAAACCTCTGAAGAGATCTAACATCCTTTTAGTCCAGTCATTACATTAGAAAGGCACACCCTTATGCACTTTGTGGATGCAGTAACAAAAATTGTTATAATAGTGATTCAATTTGCTTTCTATTAAAAAAAAAATCCACCCCCAATTCTACTCTCCTTCAAAGGTGAAAAGCCTGTGAATATCAGCTACTTCCCATGCCTTAAGGAGAAATACGTCAGAGAAGTTCATCTGAGAAAACTTGAATGAATGTTACAATCTGCAGTCACCACATACTCCCATTTGGACTTAAACCACTTAATTTTCCAGGAAGGAGAAGGCACATTTAGATTGAACAAAACCCCATAGTTTAATGGCAACAAGCCGCACTCTGTCATACTGAAATGCCACAGGGCAACATTTTGCATAGGGCTGTGAAGGTTTCAATGTCTTGCACTGATGCAAAGGGTAATCTCCTTTACCCCGTTGCAGCAATATAGCATATGGAAAACAATGGAAAGAAGAAGGAAAACAATCATATGGATTCTGTTTGTAATATTATTTAAGTTAACATTTTCCTGAGTGAATCAAAAGCCTAACTGAAAAGCTAATCTAGAATGACTGCTGGTTTTTCTCTCTCTAGAAACACAAGTATGTTCTAACAATTTCAAAAGACAGAGTCTGGCACTGCCAGCCAAATAGCAGCAAGGGAAGTACTAAGCAGGATCACAGACACAGGTTCATGATTCCCATTGCCTCCTTTACTGTCAACTCCACATCCACAGCACTTTCCTGCAGTTGAGAAAATCCCATCAGGTTGATAAGACCAAATGGTTGCACTCCAAAATGTTATGATATTGTGCCACTCTTTCAGCTCTTTGAGAGTGGTCGAGAGGAAGAAGTACCGTATCAGCCTGTTCCATACCAGTCCCAGGGCTGACATCCAGCCCAGTCTCAGACTGAAGCCCAGTGACCAACATAAATATTATTCTCTTTCATATGGCTGCCAGAAAGGTGAACATTTTCAAAAGTGGAGAAATGAGAGAGATGGGAAAAGGAGGAGAGCATGAAGAAACACAAAGTTCAGATGGAGCTTTCCTGGACTTTCTGATGTCTCCAGAGGACAAATTCTGCACAGTCCCAGGGAAGGTCAATCTTCACGGTATGTTCCACTGCTCTATCTCCTGGTTTTGAGCTCTCAAGCAGGGCCAACACGTCAGGAACTGTAGCTTTCAGGAAGGAATTCAGACTTTATTTCTTGCCAACAAATAATATGCTCATCCCTAATTCCCTTTCTACATGCCACATGGTGGCACAGCCCTGTCAGTCTCAACACACCATATGTGCTGTTAAACACAGCACAGCTCGCACACTCTGTAACCACAAAGAATCTAAAGACATGAGTGAGGGACCTTTTCTGAAAAATCAAAGAAAATCAAAGTCACTTTGGAAAAAACAGGTTATGATACAGCCTGATGCAAGTTAACCAAGGCTATGAAAACACTCGATCGACTGGTTGTACAGCTGTGTTTTTTGGAATGTCTCTAAACCCGTTGCATTGGGTAACTAATGAAACAGGAGAAAGGGGGTGAAACATTATGCATGAGGATGGTTTGGAAGTTTATAGAAGAAATGTGCAGTTATTTATTATATGTTTATTTAATACTTCTGAAATGTGGTTATGGTACTATGTAATCATAACTACTATGCTTGCTTCTTTGGGGTCCTTCAATTTAGCTCACAAATAACTCAGCTGGGCTCCCATCCTTTCACTGTTAAGTGCTCTTTTCTTACCCCCAGAGATCAAAGAGTTGTTTTTGTGGTTTGCTGTTCCATCCACATTCCCGCTCCCTCCTCTCTTCCTTCCTTCCTCTGCCCTCACTGCAGCCCATCACCCAGCAGCCTCAGGCATGAATCACTCTCACACACACACACCCCACACACAATGGTTCAGATGAACTCATGGAGCCAGTCTCCTGCTCTGGATATTACCTTGCATTGCAACAGCTCCCTGGCTCTCACTTTTGGTGCACTGAATTCACTACCACCTTGGCAATTACTGCCTGGGTGTTTGTTTAATTTTAATCTGATTTGATTCCGAAACAAATAAAGTACTTTTGAATACTTGATACATCAGATAAGAGTGAGTCTAGCAAGTAATTTAGGGAAAAGTCTCCAATTTCCTTTATTCCTGGACTCTGCTGCCCCCTCATTCCCACACTGCCTTGGCAAGGCTGAAGTTACTTGTTTGATCAAGACAGGACAACAGTTTTGTTTTCCAAACCAGAGGATTCTGGTGCAGCTGGGGAATAAGAGGATAGACTTCATTTTACAGTGGCATCAAATATAAAAAACACTTCTCAGAGTGGAATATCCTCCCATTACGATAATTCAGGGAAAGTTTTACCAAACACTTTAAAATAAATGAGTTATAGCTTTTTTTCCTGGCATGTTACCCAATAATGGTCAACTGAGAGCTTGGATCAAGACCAGCTACAGCAGATCATGACAGTTCCCACCTATTGCTTGTTTTCTTTTTACCCCATCACATGAAACAGGCTTGCACACTGTTCGAAATTTCCAACAAAACAGGCTTGTGCACTTAGAGGCTTCCTCACAAGCATTTGTTTTACATGCATTAATATATAGATATCTTCTATACAGTTTTCCCTATGCAACTAGCCAGTGAAAAAATAACTTAGAGCCTAAGTAAAACCTGCATTGATATTTGTTTGCCTTTTCAAGCAGTTTCAATGATTTTTTTTGAATGGCATGATTAAATATTTCTTGTGGACCATTCTGTAAATAATTCTTGCACACAGTGCACTGCAGTATTGAATATGTCAATTGCCAGCTGTTCTGGCTGGACTCAGATACATGGTATATTATGGGCTTCCCCAGAGTGCAAGCAGAACCTTCATCTCCACTGTGAATATTCACAACTATGTATTTCAAATTCACTGTCACAAATAAGTCTATTATATTATGCTGTTGAATTTGCCATCAAAGTAAACAGCCCTGTAAAGACCTTCCCTTGCATTTATTCATACAAAATAAATTTTGAAGAAGGAAACAAAGGAACAGAGTTAAACAGAATTAACAGTTTAAAATATATATTTTAAATCTCAGATTTTTTTCAGCTTTGTTTTAAACATAACAGAAAACTACAGTATGTATGAAGACAGGGACAAATGATTCAAAGTATTATGAATAAATCAGAAGCTGAGTGTGCATAAACATCACCTTGCAGTCCGTGTGGAGAATACATGACTACACTTGACTTGAAGAAGCGTGCTGAGAATGCACTGTCACTTCCATAGGAAGACCCCCAATTCCTGCTTCAGGATTTTTCATTTTACAGCACATGTGGACGGCATTGTCCTCCTCTCCAGCTTGCCTGAAGTTGTTTACGGTGTATTATTACTTCACTGTTAATAAAGGACACAGTTCAAGAGCACTGCCAAACAGTCTTTTTGGTGGGGCAGAATGGGTCTTAATTACAAACACATGAGCTCAAATTTAAAAAATGAAAAAAGGTACTGTCAAGGGACAGGTGTATTTTCCCATAGGAACATTAGTTGCTAACACGACTCATGAAAACACACACATTAAATCCTAAGTCCAAAACAGAACCTGTCTTCAAGCACTGCTCAATAAAAGTCTACGATCCCTGGAAAACTTCTTTAAAATCCCCAGCAACCCATAGGCTTGAAGAGAACCATTTCCTCTGTATACAGTGCAGCTTTTTAGAACTGCAGCCATTTGGCAGTGAGTTTGCAAAGCCACAAAAGGATGGGAATTAGCCATGTCAGCATCTTCCCTGGCTGCAGAACATAGCTCAATCCTTCACCCTGCCAAAATCCAGTTGTAAAACCCAGTGTGACAGCCTAGAGGAAGGTAATCCTCGCCAGCTGTTTCCAACTGAAGCCAACCACATCGGTAGTTTAGCAAGCACCAACACGCATCAGCTAAGAAGCTACCTGTGAAGTGGTAAAGATGAAGCCTGACTCCAGGACCAATAAAATGCCTCTAGGATGCTGACAATATTTAGTTCCTTTCAGGTGACTGTTTCAATAGGGATTGTTGCTATGTGCTGGCCACACATGGCACTAGGTTATTAAGGGCTACAATACTGGGAATAGGAAACTCTCATCAATACATCACCTTTGGAGAGTAAAGAAAAAGCCTAACTGTTCTTACACAGAACTGCTAGACAGACATCCACAGTCTAAATGGATTTCAAACCTTGATTAATAATAAGATTTTATTAATAGGTAGGCAAAAAGGTTATTATTTCTCTTCTCTTCAGTATCTCAGCTGCTACCTACTCACACGTGCTATGAGGCACTTGCAGTCTGTAGAGAAATACTGAGACACAACAATTCACCAGTAATTCACACCATGTTCAGTTAAACTTTGGCGGGGCTGAGACCAACCTGTCTTGTTTTTCCAGTGCTTTTGCTGATAATAACGTTAAGGATGTCAGATCTGTTCGTTCTTGTTCATCTTAACTTCTTCCTTTACACACACTGAACCAACAAAAGAGTTCTGTAACATATGTGCAGAAATGATGAAGGCTTACAGCTGTCATCTAAATATTTTTGCTGAAAGTATAATTAACTGTTTCTAAGAGCTTGGCTTCACTACAAAGTTAGTAAGTCAGAATAAGAGTATTAAGTTTCCTCTGTTATCAATCAGCAATTTCTGTCCTAATGCCGCAAAGTGTACCTTTGAGGCATCCTCTCTTCTTACTGTTGGTTTTTTTTTTTCGCTCAAGGGAAAAAGCAGTGGCTCTTTCTTATGTTATACACCATTACACAACACAGCTTAAGTTACGTGCTTATGCTATACTAGATGCACCATTCTGCTAATCTACACAGATAACTAAATTTAATTACATTAATAATTGCTGTGGTTTAGTACGGTGCCAAAATTTACCTCTTAGCTTGTTAGATCGACAATTTAATTAGTAGCAGTGAATACAGTCTTCAATGAGCGATATTATCTAAACAGGTTTTATAAGGGGTTTCGCTGTTGTTGTTTCTGCACCACCTAAACAAACTGAGCTCCTGCACTAGTGAGAGCTGAAGCTGTAGTCCAGACTCTTGTGGCTTGAGGAGTTGACCTCTTTGGATCCACTGACGTCAGTCTTGAGAGCCAGCTACAGCAATGTAGTAATTTCAATAAGTGCCAACATTCAAGATTCCTGAAAGTTAAGTTTTATATGATTTGTGCTAAAACAGTGTTAGTCCATAATTATACCTCAGATAGGTTCAACCCAGGATCTTATATTTACCAACACTCACTCTCACCTTGAGCTTTTTGTTTCTGATACAGGACAGACAAAAGCCTTTATCAGGTTTTTTCCTCCCTAACATAAGCAAACGCAAATCTCTTTAATTCATTTGGATTCAAACTAAATCCTTTTGATCTCAGACATGAAGATGATAATGCATGCTCGTTGATCTCTTGCAATCAACACAACCTTAAGCTTGAGCTCACCCAGGTTTTAGCCAACTGGTAATCACTATTCATTTGTCTACATTTATTTTTAACTATATTAGCCTGTATTTCATAAGTGTCACCCTTATAGCCAGGAGGGGGAAAAAACCCCACAAGAAACAAACAAAATACCCATACAAAACCACACCAAACTAGAAAGTCATCAGTCACCAGGTTCTGTTGTTGTTGCTTGTAAACTGGTTCTTAGTGGTTTTTTGTTTGGCTGGGTTTTAGGGCGTGTTTTCTAGGGGAAAAGGGTACTCTTATTGTACCTTACAGGCCTATGAACGACTTATAATAATTTCCAGGTTAAAAGATATCTGTTCAGAATGTTTACCAATCATCCTTATGGTACTACATCATGCTTATGAATGTTTTCAGTTTTGCAGAGTGAATAGGCTGTAGAATCAATAAAGCAATCCACCATGAAGCTTAATTAACTCTCACTCATAACTGCACTTATAACAACATCCATGCATCAGAAAAAATGAGACTAAACAAAAGAAATCTGCCTCAGATGTTCACACCAAAAATACAGAAATGGTGAATTACAGTAAAGTACAGAAATAGTATTCTAGATAGGGAAAAAGCAGATTAGGAATTGTTTGCATGTTTAAAAATGAAATGTATTGGAAAACAAATAAATGTTAAAGCCAGCTATGAAGCTCTCCACTGAAATGTGTAGGTGACAGACGCCTGAACCAGACCATTAATGTCTCTCCTGTGAGTGTGCTTATTTGACTCCTGCAGTGATACCTCAGTTTGTTTCTCAAAGTGAGACTTAATAGGAAATAAAAGGAAGCAAGAAAAATGTTCTTTGCCAGCAGAACAGTTGTGATTTCTCACTCTGCCAACATCACATTAGCTAATATTCTTCCAAGAGGATTTTCAGTTCTTTATTGACATTACTATATGCCTGACAATAGAAAAATAACAGAAAACAAAGCCTGAAGCCCATGATGGCAAGAAGTCATCTTACTCAAGCCAAAAGAGGCATGTTCACCAAATTAACATCTTGCCCTTCCTCAGCTGCATGTGGTATGTCATTTCTGGAGGCATTTTAAAGACTATATGCAACTTGCACAACGGTTGTTGGAGAGCACAGCTCCTGTGCTATTTGCACCATATCCCACTACAACCCATGCAACAAAGCTGTCTGGATTGCTAAATAAAATAACAAGGATATTGAACATCTGGAAGATTGCAGGCCTGGCAGAGAGTTAACATATTTCACATTTCAAAATAATGACCTGCAGCTTTACGTGCTATCTCACAGCCACTACTTAATTGCTAAAGACAGAAATGCGCCATCACCCAACGTGCCTCACCAGTTGCGATTACAGGAGGATTTCTCAAGGAGAATTTTGTAAGATCAAGAACATGATTTGTTGAGTAATTACAATTGAAAGTAGCTTCCCTATTTTCACATTTCAATTCACAAATATGTTGTTTCTTGGTAAGTGAACATTTAATATTAACGATGAACATATGATGTTCCACAGAAATTCGATTTACAGAAGCAGATCTCAATTGGCTTGAAACCACCACCTTTTAATATATCTCAAAAGTTGGACAACCAAGTAGTACTAAATGTTTCTGAAAACCTTGTTTCAGTTTCACGATCACACTGATAAATAATCACACCTCATTGATACCTCAGAGTGTAAAGAAGATGTTCATTAGTAAAATAAGGCTCAAATCAAAACAGATCAGATGTTTCCTTCTTATAAAAGTAAAACACGTCAGTACATTTCTCACAAGGTTAAAGATTTCGCTCATCTTACAGGCTCATCTGTGATTTAAGGAATTCAGACAGATGAAAATAATGTACTGGTTATGTAAAAACTGGCAAATTTGAGGAAAAAAATAAAAGGTTTAAGTTTGTTGTGTCTGGATTCATTTGCATGTTAGAATCTGGGGATTTATATGAGGTGCAACCTGCACAAAAAAACTGAAGGAATGCAAAACCACTCAGGTACCAACTGCAGCATGAGTTTCAAACAGGCAGGTCTCTGAAAAATAACATTACTGGAGTGAATCATTGTCTCAAGCATGCCATTGCAGACAGGGCAAACGGTAAGCCATGAATCAGTAAATCTCACTTTAATGTCAATTTCATGCACTTTGTCCAACTTCTACATCACTTTTGGAAAGGAAGGTAGGTTTGTATGTAATCACAGTCACTGCAGAGTATCTCACAGGCTTATCTCAAGACGTGCTCTGAGTAGATCAGACAATAAACATACAATTATAGGTACTAAGCCTGTCCTTCACCATAAAAGCTCAGTTCAATCAAAATTCATTCAAGGGAACTAAAAATTAAAACCCAGGTGCATACCCAAATTTAATCCTGCCTCTTTTTTTTTACCCCCCCAATATGCCTCTAAACTGCATGTTGAATGTTCTTGGAATCCAGATGTGTGAACATGAAATCAAAACTTGGTATCTTTGCACTGTTCTTAAGTCCATTTACCAACATACAAAATTATACAAAGGTTTCTCACAGCTCTGCACCACACTGTACAACATCAACTCCTGAAATGCTTAGGAAAAAAATTAGGTATAAAATTCAGGTTGAGCAGCTACAACTCAACTCAAGTAATTCCTTCTCTTGCAAAAACTAAGGTCTGTCTGTATTGTTTGGACAGATTTTCCATACTTCCCTTAGTGTTACTGTAGAATAGCTTTCATCATTTTAAGTGTGCCGTTTACCTCATGGGGTTAAATAAATCCACCAACACACTATTTAATTAACAAGTTTTCATTATATGTGCCTTGTCTCAATTGAAAGTAAAGCCAGTGTAATGAGGATCAGCTACTGCTCACTCCAGTTAAGTGGCTTTGTGGACATCATTTTTATACTGGTTCCTACATCACATCGTAACACCGCAGAGCTCAGATACACCCAGGTAATGTGCAACTGCCAATATTGTCAGCATTAGTACTGTGACAAAACTGGTGTTCAAGTGTTTCTCAATACAGGCAGAACAAAGAGGTGATTTTGCCTGCATACTGCTTAATTAGAAGTGGCTCTCCCAAGGGAAAGTACAATCCCTGACTTTTCACTTGAAGGCAAATTCCAGGATCCCGTACAGAAAAGCTCATCAGGGGAAATGAGGCCCATCCTGTTTGCTTTTCAGCTCACTTAACTCATCAACAGCCACACACACAGACACCTCACCAACTTCGGGGTGTTTTATGTGTTTCTGCAATACAGCTCTACAGCCAAATTAATATAATTTGTGGGAGTTTTGGGACATTGTTTGAGGTGGTGGATTATTGGGTTTGGGGGGAGGGGTTGTTTGCATGTTTGTTTTGCAATTTAATGCTTATGCTCTTTAAATAAGCTTTTGTTTCTAAAGAATATTTGATTGTTGCCCAATAAAAGGTTTAAACCACAGATGAAATGAGTAACTCAGGAGTGAATTGAATGTTATGACACAGTCCTCTTTCTAATATCCCTCTAGAGACCACTAACAATATATGCCTTGCTTATAACAAGAATTCCAGGTTTGTTTGGTTTTAAATAATGATCGCATTTTTTTTAGTGTTTCCTGAAGAGACATCTAAGACACTAGGATGGCTTTAAAATCACATTATTTAGTGCAACAAATCTTGGTTACATTCCTTTCCAAGTCAATGGCTAGCCCAAGATCCAACACACACACACACACACACAAACCTATGAGAAAGATGGTTTATTGTGTCTTTTCTTCAAAAGCAGTAGCCCCCTTCAACATGTCTGTCTGGATCTGAATGCAGGCCAGAAAAAGCTGAAACACAAATTCACTTCAAAAGGAAAATAGAGCAAAACCACAAAATTTAATTAGTACTACAGAACTAACACTCAGTATTTGAGCACCAGCTTATTTAGAGAGGTGTATTCCTGGACCATACCTGAATCCTCTCTTTTTCCTTCTTGTAGCCCTAGTGCTCTAACAAAACATGTCCAACTACAGCACTGAACGTAGTCACCATTTTCTCTCATCCATCAGAAATGAGCAATGCAACTGGACTCACTGCCGTGCCTTGTCGGTCCAGATGACACACACAGTCACATCCAAACCCTCCTGGGGATGGCAGCCTTGAGGAATGCACTGCCTGCCTTGGGGTCACCAAGACAGCTGACAGCAACATGCAGTGCAGCGCTGTGAATAACAGGCTTGGTAAACTGGGGAATAAATCCATTCGCTAATCTGTGACCATGTAAATTTTTCTTAGAGCTGAATGAAGAGATGCTTTGCTTTCCCTTCCCATCAAGTTTTATTTTGCTGAGGCCCACAGCATACTCACTAGAGTCTCGTCAACAGCTGTTTTTTCTTTTAAGCTTTCATTGTCACTTTGGGATCTGAATTTTTGCTGATAAAGTGTAATAGAAGCTGCTTCCTGCTACGCCACAGTGAAACAGATGTTGTAAAAGTTGTGGTAGCCCAAAGTTGGTCTCCATAGCAAAATCTGTTTCAGGCTAACTTTTCTTCTGTGACAAAAAACATACGTTTTATTTGTTTTCCTGCCGATTGATTGAAGTAGGCACCAAATAAACATTTTAACTGAGATTTTCTGGGTGAACAAGACCCCAGAAATCAGCAGTGTGAGAATGAAGATATAAACTGTATATCAAAGAAACTCAGACAGGAAGGGGCTCAAGCAGTCCCCCAGTTCACCTGACTACTCCCAGGCACAGGCATCACTGCCTGCGGCGCTCCTGGCAGATGTTTGTCTAGCCTGCTCTTACAAAGCTGAAGCAATTCCACAGCAGCCCAAAGCAATCTATCCCAGTGACTAATTATCCTTACAATTGCAAAGTTTCTCCTCATATCTAACTTCTAATCTCTTTTGCTTTAATTTAAGCTCATCAGTTCTTGTTCTGTCCCCAGTGGACATGAAAACCAGATTATTCCCTTCCTCCAAATGGCAGCCTTTTGACTACATTTTCTCAGCCTTCTTTACTTAACCTCTAGACTAAACAAACCAAATTCTTTCAGTTTGCTTTTATAGCTCATGTTTTCTTTTATCATCCTTACTGTTCACCTCTGGTCTCTCTCCATCTGATCCACATCTTTTTTGCTGTGTAGCATGCAGGGTTGGATATGCAGTCCGGCTGACACATGAACCACCAAGCAGAGTAAAAAGCTTTCCTCTTGTATTTCACACACAATACTTCTGAAACTTATGATTTTACAGATTACGCTCATTGGGCTGGGTTCTTTTGCCCCCCTTCCCCCCACCCCGGTTTGTTTGGACACAACTAGAATCCTAGTTCAGGATTTGAAGCTGGCTCACCCAGTTAGACTGGATGTGCAGCAGAGTCAGAGCCTCAGTGAATGTTCCTGCTCTCACTACACATCCAAGTAGCTTATGGACCACACCATATACACGGAAAGTTTTAGAGACCTAGAAATCCACAAGCAATGCTGAATAGCAGTGAAATCTATTCTCTACACACACACACACACACACACACACACACACATTTTTACTTATATGTATTTCAATTCTTTTTAATGTGTTTCATGCTGTTCAGTTCCTGCACTGGAAACTGCCTTAATGCATTCTTGCAGTCTGCAAAAATAACCATAATTTCAGTATTCCAGAGGCCTAGTCCTCAAAGGAGCTCAGCAGTTATAGCTTCTTAGTATGCTACCACACATTTATGTTCAGTATGGGCATTAAATGTTTTAACTACAGCTTTATACAGGCAGATACCTTCTCACATTAATGAGTTATGTTTCTTAACATACATTATTTTTCTTAGCTCATCCACTTTGGGATGATTCCTAAATAATTCCTCAAGATGTTGCCTGGTATCTCAACAGCTGGTGAGCTGATACTACGAAGGTTTTCTTACCAAAGTTTTTCCCTATCTGCTCCCTTGTATTAGCATTACTCTTGAATTTCCCACTCCTACTTCAAATGACTTTATCTTCCCACATAGTACTCCAGAGTAGTCATAGAGAAAGAGTTGGGAGAAACCTTAAAGACCAGCTAGTTTCAGCCCCCCTGTCATGTATCCACTGTAGACCTTTGGCCCTACTTTTAAGAAACCATACAAGTTCTACAGGGAAAACAAAGAAAGGAACCCACTGCAAGAGCTTTCCTTACAGTAAAAAAGCTGCCAGACCCACAGCAGCCATACTCAGAGGGATCAGATCTCCTTGTCCAAGCACTGGAACAGCAGATATCACCATGAGGGGAACCTCCCATTTGGTCTCCACTGTACCAATCAGCCAAAGGTGGATGCCTGACTGACTCACTGAAATAAAGGGAACTGTTGAGCAGTATGGTAACAATTCATGCAGCCACAGAGTTTTGTTTGTTTGTTTGTTTGTTTTAGGGGGGCATAGAGTCACAAAATACAGTTTAAACACTGGAATAAGCTGACACCTGAATCTGAACAACATGGGAAAAAACCTGATTTCTCAGTGTTATCTTTGTAACTTCAGGATGAAGCCCCTCAACTTAGCTTGTGGTGATGTACAAAAGCAGAGGACATTGAACAGGTATATTTAATGGTTTTAAAGTCATTTGCACCAGCACAGATGTCCCTTGAGAAAAAGCTTGCATAGCAACATGCATTTGGTATATTCTAAGTCACGGATGAGAAAGGAAAGAATTGCATAATTCCATCCGGAGACAGAAATGGAAAGTAGACTAGTCAATGAGAAGAAATGCCTAAATTATAACTCAGGACCTGAAATGACAACTTCATGTCTGATTGGAGAGATCAGAAAGGAGGAAAAAAAATGCAGCTTATCTTAGAACTGGGAGAGTCAGTCAAGGCAGACATCTTCAAAAGGCGCTGAAGAATCATCTCTGACTTCCTGTTTATGCTTCATCTATTACCCTATCTCTCATTTCACGTTCATTGCTCTCGTCCTAAAGTCTTACAGGTAAACCCCTTAATCTGTATATGCTGTAGTACTTAAAAGAAGGCTGCAAATTCGTCACTGGCGTATATTCCACATACTTTCTCAAACCATGGCATGAATAAGCTTCTTGCAGTCATTTACTGTTAAGAGAATTAATTTCCCTTTATAACCAAGAAAACAAACCAAGAATTATTCATCGCTTTCATATGCCAGAGAAATGTTTCAGTAAGATCTCCATCTGCATGAATCAGAGATGGAGATTCTTTGAAGACTTACTATAAAAATCTGTATCATATCACACTACAGCTAAGTGTAAGGCCTGTATGACATCGTTACTGCTTTTGAAAAGGTATTTCTGTTATAAAGTCAGTTACTTAGCACAATGTTCCCACCAAATGCTTCTATTGAAACAGCCTGTCTTACAGAAAATAAACAGTAATATGCATCTGAGGGTAAAACAAACAAGTCATTAATCTAACCCACTGACATAAAAGATAATACGAACAAAAATTACAAGATTACTAGTTCATAATTCAGAAGATATTTCCACAAAATACCATGCATCTCTAGACAGCAAGGCTGCAATCCCCACCCTGGGAAGTCATCAAGCCCTTTCCATTGACTTTTGCTGGTACAGAAGTTCCCTTGATAAAACAAGCTAGAAATTATAAAAGCAGGCTCCCAATCAGCTGCTGAAAAAAATGAGAGAGCAGACCAGAGGCAAAATTGAGAAAGTAGCTGCATATTCAAAGACAGTTCATGATTCAGAAAGGAAAACACAGGCAGAGGAGGGACCCTTCGGTTCTGCAGGTGACCCTGACAGCAAGCCCCAAGCACATGCCACTCTAGTAAAAAAATAATAATAGTTAAAAAAATCAATAAATATGCACACACATCCATTATTTTGTCTTAAAACATATACTGCTCATGTAACTAACGTAGAAAGCAATTGGCTTTTTATAACCCTGACAACTCAGGGAAGCTGAATTTTAAACTCAAAATGCTCACTCACGAAGTGCACCTTTTTCAGCCTGAGGTAGCAGAGGTTGGGGATGGAGATCACCGCTCTCTCAAGAAGATTATGGCAGCTGGGCAATGAGGTCCCATTTTTATGAAAATGAATAGACAGCCTGTGACTTATGAGTGTACTGGAGAAACCCAAGTGCCCGTCTTTGCTCCTTTCCAACAACAGGAATCATAAAACACCCAGAGGCTGCATGGCAGGAGGTAACCAGAGCAGCCTGGGGAGCTTCCAGCTGGGGGGAGTGTTCCCCCAGCTGTATGACAATGTGTCTTGATAAATGACAACCTTTCATGAAGTAATTACAGCTAAAATCTTTGTGTCTTGCTGGAACAGGCTACTACTGTAGTAATTCCCAAGTAAGATAAAGAGCACTAACTCTACTTATCACTGACATTAAAACCCTGGTCTAATTAGAGCAGACGGACTAGCACAGATTAACACAATTGGATCAAACTGATCCTGTGGAAAGCAAGGCCTTTTAGAGGTAACATGTGGTTCACTTCCAGGGAACAGCATGTAGCTAGACATAGTGCACAGAAACTGCTAATTTTTTTTGTGACAAGAGTGTTCTGGACTGAGCACAATTCAGTTTTGGTGTACAAAGGAATAAAATGAGGAGTTCTTGGGATATTTCTTGCCTTAGTTTGTGTACATAATTTCTTTCCCAGGTCTTCAGTTATTTTAATGATAATTGTGTCTTTCAAGAAAGTTTCAAAGGAGGCTACTTAAAAAGAAGGGTTGTTTTTTTTTTCTCAAATGGATCATGTTTCACTTTTAATATACATTAATAATGTTTAAAAACTAGATTGAGAGTGAAAAATAAGATCAAGAATATTGTCATTTTGGTCAGACTTTGTAAAGGTAGATGTGCTGGGAGATAAAAAAACCCTAAACAAAGAATTAAAGGATTGCAACTTGGATGTAACAGATCCTACGCACAGGTTAGTAAAGGAATTGAGCTGGTCCAGTAATCAATACTGGCTGCAGGTTTCTCTATTTCTAAAATATCCTACACTTGTTTAAAGTGCTTGTACAAAGCCCAGCTTGATGCTGCTGCCAGTGAACAAGTTACCATCACTGCCAACAAGAGGAATTCCTGCCAGCTTTTCTAGCTCTCAAGAAGTTAAAGCACACCAGTGTGCTGGAGAAAGCATATGGATAGAAGGAGAATCTCAGCCATCTCATCAATTATTCAGGCAGTATTCAATGATATGTTAATGTTCAGCAAAAAATCACAAGGTAAAACCCAATTCTTTTCCCCATTCTGTGCATTATCACTAACTTAGCAGTCACTACAGGCACAATTTTACATACTTCACAGGAAGGAAGAACGTCACAGTGTTTTCATGTTGCACCCCCTCTTTCTTCAGGGTCTCTCAAAAAGAATTTGGGATTGAAGATTTCTTTTATGAGGTACAAAGATCTGTCTTCCAGCATTGACCAGGTGGCCTTGAGAGGATTTAAAGTCATCCTGACCTACTTTCCAATTTTTATTTTTAATTAACCAACTACATTTATTCCTGACATCACACGGTTCACTTGAAAGTCATTGGGATTACCATCATACCTTAACCTGGGCAAGTAGAAGTAAAGAAGCTGCTTAACAATTATTTCAGCTTTTAAATACTGAGGAAAATACGAGCTGTTAAATTCAGAGAGATCTCCAGACTTGCATGGAAACCTGTCAACCTTAACAGAGCTTTGCTCAGTGGGGAAGAGGAACAAGTGCTCTCCTCAGCACAGTCAGTTCCAAGTTTGTGACCCAAGAAATGACAAGTTTCTGAAAACAGTGAATCTGCTCAGACCTGTTGTGCTTTTCTATCTTCTTGCTCACTTTAAATTGCACTTAAAATTTTAGCTCAGATTAAACAAGACAAAAACTACCGTTATTCCTAAATGACGTGGACAATTGCAGTCATTATAAATGCAATAGTCTAATACTGGCAATGGCAGCCAGGCACAGCATAAACAGGCAGGTGCTGAACAAGTTTTCTACCACAGGCAGCCTTGCCAGCATTTATCTGGCCTGCAGTACCCTTGCTATTTCTGTCCTGGATACCTCTGGAGGAATGACTGCCAAGAGAAAAGCACTGTACCAATTTGTGAGGTGGTTTTGTGATGTGCATAAATGAGTTCTTGGATAGGCTTAAATTCATTCTGACTTGTGATTTAAGTGCAAATTTAAATTCTGGTATGTCTAAAGTGGAAAGGTTTGTGCATTGCTATGCACGTCTGCCAGCTGGCTTCCACTGTGACTTTGTTCCTTTGCTTTTAAAACTAAAACATGAAGCTTAAAACAGTTGGTTTAATATTTAGCATTACAGAAGGTCACATTCATACCAGGGCCCTGGAGAGAAAAGCTTTTGAGCAACTCAGAGAGTCACTAAAAGTCAGTATACGTAGGACACATCAGTTGCATTGCTTTTATATCGCACCTCTAAAGATGATGCACTGGGAACTATCAGACTTGGCCAAGGACAGATAAAGAACAACCGAGATTGCAAATGAAGTTAAACATCGGATATTAGGTTGAGCATTTGAGTAGTCTTTGATAAAATAAAGGAGTGAACGAGACAGTAGTGGTCTCTTCTAGCTTTAAAACACTAAGGTGATTTTAAAGTCAAAAATTCACTTCCACTTACAACTGTACAATTTCAAAGCCTTGTTACAGCTCGCCAGCATCTAGAGGCTCCACTAGTTAACACACACCTTACACTCACTATATTGGTTGCTTATCTCCTAAATCTACTCTTCATTTTTTTCCTTCTTCAACAAACTGTCATCTACTGCTTTAAACTGCTCATTCGACTTTCTCTGGTAGTATTAGTCCTCAGTTACTATATTTATTCCCACATGGCTTTGTAACCACCGAAACAAGACGGAAAATTCCTTCAATGCCCATGTGACTACACATCACCCTACGTACCCTGTTACTATAGTGTCTCAGGTGATGATCCTGCAGAAATTCAGAAATATTAGCCCTAGTTTTCCCATCAAGTTGATTTAACAACCACCTGTGAAGCCAATAAACAGACACATAGTAGACAGGCACATAAAACAGAACCCAGCTGAACTTTCACTCAACAGTTTTCAAGATGAGTAAAACATGCAAGAATAATTATCCTGTCCAAATATTGCATAAGATGTTAAAAGGCTTTAAAAACAGAGGCATTTGTTTTAAAGTACATTTAAACATTTATTGTGTATGTTTTGACCTCTCAACTTGGTGCTTGGTTTGCAGCTCCTGTAACAGATGCAGTACTCTTATACTGTTGGTGCATCTGCCAGAGCCCAGGTCCTCCACTGAAGGAAAGAAAGAGAAATTAGAACAAAAATGCTCTACTTGGACCATGCTCAGAGTTGTTCAGTCGGCTTATTGCTTCCAAAAACTTCTATTACCTATGAGAAGCAAAAAGCAATTAACTATTTCCCACTACGGCCATTTTTAGTTCATTAATATTTTTTTTGGAATTGTAGTCTCATCTTTACTCTCAGTATTCAGGAACAAGTTAAATTTCTTCCCAAACTTCCACCTAGACGTAATGCACTCTCCTAGTAACAAATTAGCATGACAAGCTCTCTTGTTATGGGGCCAAATTTCTTCTCTCCTTAAAATAAATAATGTCTATACTATACTCTTATACTATACTTCTAGATCCATGCCAAAGTTCATGTCACAAAGGCCTTGAGCTTTAAACGCATTGTGCAAGACACAGCACAGTAACAAATCAAATAGAGCAGGAGAACAGGTTTGAACACGACAGTGCAACAGTTGTCTAGGAAGGGTTTGGAAGAGGGTGAGGAAGCACACACTGTTGCTAGAGCAAAAGCCTCTGTTGCCTTCAGCTGCAGTGACTATTTCTAATTCGTTCCACTGTGCAAAGAAACACTAAAAAAAAAGCCACACTATTAAAATACAGATGTGCGGAGAAAGCTTAATTCCTTCTAAATGTGTCAACATAGCATTAGCTATGCCATCTTTCTCACAGCCATCAAGACGGCTGTCTGCACAGCATCCACACAGAAACAGCTTCTGCCCTACATATGGAGAAGAAGCATTACAATTTTACTGAGCTGAAGATAATCTGCGTTTATCCAGAAACTTGACAAATGCAATTGGTCACTTGAAAATGTGAAAAACACAAATTTGGCAAAGATTTATTGTCCCTGCCTATCCACTGGTAACAGCTCCAAGCAGAAATCCTCCTTACTCAAACATAAATATGTAGCAGCCTTCTAAGAAAACAATCCTGTAACCACAGTTGCTCAGACTGACACAGAGGGGCTGGTGATAGATAATGGGAATATTGGTGAACAAGGAAACAAGTTATTTCTGTGCTTGCTCAGCATATCCAGGACATAGTTATTTTGTCTCTGCAGACTTTTTAGCATGCCACACAAGCTGCAAAGAAAGAAGGCTATGATTTTAAGTATCTTTTCCACTTAAGCATAGAACATTACAGTTATTTGCAAGGCCATTTAATTTGCAAGATACTGCAACACCTTCTTCAGTCATTGAAATGCTAAACACCACCAATTTGTTTTTGGAAAATACTGTTGATACTTCAGTACCACAGCACACTTCACAGCTAATTTGTTTATCCATGCAAACACAAGGAGGTTGTTCAGATTCTAAACAGCCAGTGCTACCGTACCCATTCCTGAAAGATGACTCTGGGGACAGAAGAGCAAAGACTTGTGTGCTGTTTTGGGTCACTAGTGCTGTGTCAGGCTCTGTTAGGTGCATATAGCTATGATGGAAACCCTACTCAGGCTACTGTGTGGCTCATCACTGTTGTGCAAGTGTTACACAGCATGTGTAATGTGATGTTCCCTTACTTCATGGCACAGTCAAGGATGGTATTGAGCATATATAACCACTTAAACAACCCGGGCTCTGCTACAGTTACAATCTATTGTAGAAGTGATTCATGCACAAAAAGCAGGTTTGTAATACTGACATAGCGTTCTTTGTATTGTTTCTCCTTCTTATTATGACCCCATGCTTCAGGTATTCCCCATCAGACAACACAGCAGCAGCTGCCTCCAGAGGGAAGCCACATGTTGGACTGTCCCCAGCAGGAGCTGAGCAGATCCATGAGCCCTTCCTGGTGAACTCTGGAAAAGTCCCTCACAGAACAGTAAAACCCACTGGGGGACAATCAGCATTCAAACAGCAAACCCTGACTCACTGACAGCTAAATGAACTGTCAGCCTGGCTATCTCTCATTCCTTTTCTCTAACTGGGAAGAAAAAACAAATTAAGTTCATGAGCGAGAGTTAAGGACTGTTCTGAATTAAAAATCCTGGCTGGTGTTTAAGGGCAGAAACTGAAGTTACCAGCTGAACGCATGAAATGTAATGACATACAGAGAAACACAAGTCTTAGTGAAATATAACACAAGAAAAAAGAAATACTTCAATATGGTTTGGTACTTTTCTATTTCACAAATGGTTGGTGAGTCAAGAGAGGCAACAAATCAAGCCAGAGAATGATCTAAAGCCCAAAGACAACCAGAGTTACTAAAAATTACTACTAGGAAAAACCCTAAATCCTTTAAAAGGCCAAAGCTGTTTTAAACATCCCTTTTAAAACACACATCTGCCTCCAGTGCTCAGGTATCAAATGCTTCTTTTCCATTTTCTTTTTTCTAACCTGCAAGGCACTTTTCTAGCACCCACAATCGTAACCACAAGAATACCCAGTATGACACACTCACTCTCCCCTAAGTACAGAGCCCCGACTTCAAAGCAAAGCAAAAATCTGATTTATTGAATGCAGAAAACAACAGCACCATTTCAGACATCAAATCTCCTCATGCTAAAATATGTATATCCTTGACAAACTAATTGATTTTCTGTGGCACTGTGACCTAGACAAAGTCTGAACCTGCTCTGAAGTCCTGATCAGGGGGGCTGACAGCAGAAAGAGTGATGGATGGCAAAGGCAGCCACTTGCTCTGGCTGAGCAGGCTCCACTGTACCACCCATCCATCACTCTGACAGCAAAAGAAATTCTGTACAAATTTATCTACAGGGCACTAAGCAGGCAGAAGGCAGAGCGCATATCCCACCAGCTGAAAGGGTAGATAACCAGAGGGGAACATTAGGCCATTTAGTTTCCAGAAGTAAATTGGTAAATCCCATTTGGCTCCACTGGCTGAGCAAGTGAGAATATGCCAGGAAGAAGCGCCATGGAACTACAACTGTGAAAATTATAATGATGTAATAAAAATAAAAAATAAACTTGTTGGAAAGAGATTTTTCCCCTCCCTGCCTTCCTGCTTTTACTTAAAGAAAAGAGCACGAGGAAAGAATAAGAAAAAATAATTAAGAGGAGTCTGGGCATTGCAAGTGCTGTAAAGAGGAGAGAGATGAAAGGTCATAACATAATCGAGTCCTTGAATACTGACAGCTGGAGCTTTAAATCAGGACTTGACTGACACAAAGATTTAACTGTCTCTGTCGGTTTTTCAAGCCATAAATAAAGTGATACTCTTGCATTATTTTGCTGAGAGTGATGACAATATTCTCTTCTGCACATACACTCATTCCCAAGCTGACACAGCGTGTGCTTGCATCGTATCTGTCACGCTGCTCCCTTGTCACTGCAATTCACGAGAATAAACTTTACCTCATCTAATAATAATGCATCTTAATGTTCAGTATCTAAGGATCAAAGTATACTGACACTTCTGGTTTATACCTAAAGAGATAACTGATTTGGCTGTGGCAGGCAAAAGGTTGTGTTTTAAAATTAAGCTGTAGTCAAGACAGAGCTGGGCAGAAGAAATTTAGACTCCTCAAAGACATCCTTTTCATTGTTTTTGTCTTGCACTTCACCTGTTTGAAAGGCAGCAGACTGCAGCCTTCTAGTATCAGAATGTGCAATTGGGTATTTATCTTCAGAACTCCCTGCAGGTGATACAGTGATTTTCTATAGATTTGAAGATTAGAGTAGAATTGAATATCGTATTAAGTAAACAACTGTCAGACTTTCAAATGTTTTCTTGCAATAAGGGGGAGAACCATAATTGCCCAAACTGCTTTGTTTGCTTTGCTTTGTAAACGAACATCCTGCTTTAATCAATCGACACTCTTCTTTAATCAGTAAACTGGGGATCTGAACAACTTCTCTTGCTTTATTTTAATAGCTCCAATAATTTTGGGTACTGCACTCATACACTTTGTTAAGTAAAGGTTGTAAGGGTGTTCTCAGAAGTATCTGATCACTTTACCATTATACAGGCAGTGACTTTCAAGTTAACTGCTCTTGAAAGAAGCTCTATATTGTTCATAAGCATTTGCTTTCAATTCAATGAGATGTGTATTTTAAAAAACCCACCAAATAACAGAACAAACCTATGTTGCTTACACACACACACGTAACTCTTCTTTAATTTCTGCATTGCAAACTTTTAAGCATGTTCTTTTGACGATGTGAAAACTCAGACTCTGGTAACTTATCTCACAAAGCCACCACTCATGTTCAGAACAGCCAAACCCCGCTGGCACAGGAAGTACTGTTAGCAGGCGCAGAAAGAGCGACCAATCCAGCATTACCGTAGCTGCAATGATGGCGCACACATCTAAAACCAAGATGTCAGCATTACACTTGACTACTTTAATAGCTGGTGTGGGCAATTTATAGGCTACATGACTGCAAAAACATTTTAACTCTTCTGGCTGGCCAATTGCTAAATCCAAAGTCATGGGATTTAGGGCTTTTTAGGGAAATTAATACAGGAAATTTAAAAAACCAACCGAACAAAAACTCCCACCATCCAGACCGTTTAATTTTCCTAAAGAATTTCAGGTACTCTTTAGAAGTGCCATTAGCTCCCTTAGAGCTCCAATACTACTGTGATCTTACTTTTGTAATTTCCACTGAAAGATGAAATAGTAAATCAGAAGGTTATTAAGGCAGCCTTATTAAAATTCCCTAAGCCTTTCTGGGTCAAACTTTTTAAATTAAATTATTTTATTTCCATTCTTAAGTTCAGTATTATTGTACAAAATAATCCTTGCTATTATATTAATAACACCAAAGAAGTCACGCCATGCAGAAAGCATTTGGTTTAGGAAGAGTTTTTGACCATGAAGAAAGGTAATCCAAGAAGTGCAGTGGCATTCAAGAGACAACGTGAAGAATAGACGTCTCTTTAATAGTGCTTAAACTGTCTACTCAGGATCACAAAGATGGTGTTGTTCTTGCTTGGCTGACCATATGGAAATTAAGCTTTTCCCCTGTTCTTCACTGCTGTTTTCCTAATGTTGGCTTCTGAGCCATTTAATTACACTCTGTCATAAAACGGGGTGCTCAGACTGACAGGAACAAGGATCACCTAACTGCTATTGTGATCACCGGAGCACTTGTATAGGCAATGGAGGTGGAAACCTTTACACTTCAGAAAAAGAAGAAAATGCATTTCATCAGTCACAACACAATGCCTCTCTTAAGCCTAAACAATTGCAAATGTACGGGCTCTCGGACACTGCCATGTTCACAATAAGGCCATTCATGTAGACTTTGCTGAGGCAAGTTAGGGCAAAAGGGTCAGGGGGCTGTGAACTTTGATCTATGGTTTCAAATTTGGCAGGCCTTAAAAAACCTCCTGCTTCAGTAAGTTTCTTGATTAACCTAATAAGAATTACACAAGAAGTGCTGTGATCTTAGCAGTGCATCGGATTAGCTGCCTAGACGGTGTTCTGTGAAGCCTAAAAATCTCATCAAGAAGCATAATGAGAAATAGACGATGGAAGTGTTGAGAAAAAGGTCTCAAGTTTGTGTTTTAATTATGCAGGCAAGGAATTGACATGAAAGTTACCCGAGAGCTGCATTTTCTGAAGAAGCAGAGTATTTGTCTATACAACTGTATTATTTTTAAACTCTGAGGAAAATATAATTAACAAAAATGAAAGCTCAGAAGTGTTTTCAAGAAACACTTTTTCCTTCTGACATCTTCCACACAGAAGAGAATCTACTACCAATATTTAAATTTATGATAAATGCTACGAAACAGTTCAACAAAAAATGTCATCATAGGCATTAGGAATATCTACAGCTACCTTATTGAAACCACGTTAAAGGAGGAGGAAATCTGAATTACTACAAAGTCAAAGACTTAGCAATTAATTCCTGAATTAGACCATTAATATATTAAGAATATTGTCCATTTAATTAACTATCGTTTTGTTACACCATTTCAGATTATATTACAATATAATTTAGTTTATTAAATTAATAAAATATAATTGTTTGAATTATCAGGATTATTCTTGTACCAGGGATATGTTTTGAAAGACTTCACTGCTAACATATAAATGGAAACCTGAGTAGCCACAGCAAGTCAGCACTTTGGAAATTTCATGAGAAGAACTAGATAATAAAAGAAATTCATGCTCCAGCATGTTTAGCCCATTCTTAGACGAGATCTGCCAACCAGAAAATCATTGAGTGATCAGGTTTTCTTGTCCTGGTTTATAGGGACTCACACAGAGGTAAGGAAAGAGTCAGGGTTAGAAGTTGACCAATGCAGGATGTTTCCCTGCCTGCTTACTTCTGGACAAGCACCAAAGGCAATTGTGTCCATGCCTTTAAAAGGAACAGGAGAAAGAAGTCTTCAGCTACGTGATCCATTAAAAAATAGAACAAAACAAAACCCACACCACCACCTCACTGTTCTTTTTTAAATAACTTCTGGTCCCATTTATAAGGTGCCAAGTCCCCCTTTAATAGAAAGGATCAGTTCTGCAGGTTTCCATACTCACTAAAGACCACATCTTAAAAATCCAGAAATAAGGATATCTTTAAGCATCACACAGCTCCTTGGACAGGATCTGTCCAGAAGGACACAAAGCACTCCTATAAAAGTCATGATGCACTACAAAGTGACTGTGTAGCAGCGCTCAGCAGCTGCATCAATCATTATGCTAATACTTAGCCATGAGTTTTGATATATCTTTAGCATCTCGCACTGTATGCTCACACATCAACAGCAAAATGTTCCCCAGGAAACATTCCAAAATTGTTTCTTTGAAAAGTAAAGTTCATTTGTGGGTCAATGGGGTAATTATGGCAGAATGAGCCTGCCTAGCTCCAACAACAGTTTCACATTTCAGCAGCGCTCCTTCCCATGATCCCAAGCTACTAATTTTGGCTATTCCATGTGCTTCTTCTCTTATGAAAATAATAACAATAAAAGAAAGCTAATCAGCACTATCAATTAGAAATTAGCTCAGAGAACAGAATTATATCCTGAAATTGAAAAAGAAAAACATTTTAAGTCTGCATTGTGCTCACTGGCACTCATATTTTTATTGCTTTTCTGTCTAAATGCTCCTATATCACCTATCTGCTGTGAAGGAGACTGCAAAAATACACAATGAAAAAGTATGTTTTTGAGACAGCTTATAATTCTCCACCATCACTAACTTTTCTGTGGAAGAATTTGAAAGAGCGTGATATGATATCTTGTCTATATATCAAGGAGCCAGAAGAAACAGGGGGGAAACTCCTCCAAGAAGCTTTTAAGATACAGTAAAATAAAACCTGGTGCCAAGTCCAAAGAAGCACGCTGAGTCAAGTTCTGAACTTGTTAGGAGGCCATTTACATATACAAGACACACTAATTGCAAGATAATAATTTTGTTTATCTTCAATTAAACAAACCTCATAGAATAAGCTTACGTGTCTTTTGTGCTATCTTGTACCCACTTTTTATTACTGTTATAAGAACATTTTTCCAATCAAGCTGGTTAACAGCAAAATTAAAATGTAACATGAGTAAAATATCCTTTGTAGTCAATAGAGAAGAAAGCATTGGAAGAAAGTTAAGTGCTAATGATAAAAAGAAATGAGCAGCACACTGAAAAGACACAAGATACCTGCATGTTTTAAAGTATGAAGCAGCAATGCCAGCTATCCCTTTGCTGTGCATAGAAACAGAAAGCCATGACCAGCACTACCACAGTTACAGACACAAGGATAGAGCGGTGGCCCTGCATGGCAGTGCTCTTAGGTCACTTGTGGCAAGGAACTGAGTCAGGATAGAGGTCTGGAGTACACTGTAACAAACACAAAGAAGCCTTAGGAAAAAATAAAAATAAAAATCACTGACAAGGTAGCAGAAAACCCCCATTCAGAGCTTGGAATCCTGCTTGACTTCTCACCTGTGTTTTCAGCTCATCAGGTTACCCCTCGAGGTAGAAGCTGCCTAACACAGCCCTGCAGGCTTAGCATCGATGTTAGCAGTGGGTAGAACAAACTCATAGCAGCTGCACCCAACCACATAGAAGGGCTCTCATGGCGTTTGATCATGACTTCTCCCTGGGTGTTAGCAGCTTCCACGCTACCAAAGCAGAATTCTTTGACTCTCAAACGACAGGAGCCCATCCATTGGCAGTAAATAGCCTGGGGTATGGTAAGTTTAATCATTACTTATGTGACCCAGATGTATTTGTCTTCTAGTTTGTTAGAGAAATATTTATTAGCAAGTCTGACCAATTCTAAACAATTAACTACATAAATGATGGTCAAAACTCTGATGTTATAGCTCAGCTGCCACAAGCAGAAAACAATAGGTCAGAGACATGAACTACCATATATCACACACACTACTACTACCATATCTACAAGAGAAATTGTTTTAGTATGTTCTCTGTACACCAAGGAGCATCATACTTACCAGTCTCCATAAACTTCTACAGCAGGGAGAAAGCTGCCAATGTAGAAGAGCAGGTCAGCATCAGCTGCAGCTTTAGCTGAAACCAGCTGTGTTCTCCCAGATCTCTAGTCTCAACCTTTAAAACCTTAAAGGCCTTAAAACTGGTCCCTTCTCTTACTGAAAGAGTATAGAAACACTGTAAACTGATAAAGTAGTTCAGCCAAACCAGCAGCATGCAAACTTGCTTTCTGGGTTAACTGGGAACACTCAGATGTAGGGAATGGTGATTTTTTAAATTATGTTACTTTTTATATATACTTTTTTATATACATCTGGTATAACTAGATACCAGAAACTATTTTTTTAAAGAATGGCATGGTGCTGCGGAAAGTGTATGTTCACTGATTAGGCTGTGGCTTGGGCCACTGGTCATACCTGCATTAACAAAGGAGAGCCTTGTGGAGCTCCCCAGGCCAGGCATTGTCAGCTTGGGGCTGGACCTGGAATTAGCGCAGCTGCCGCATGCACGAGTCTCATAAGAGGCACAAAGTGACAGTACCACAGCTATTTCGCTTCCAGACAGAAACCGTGCATATGCTGTACTCTGTAAAAGCGCCAGCTTTAGGCAGAGAGAGCTGGCGGGGGAATGCAGTCTTGCTAGCATCTTCCACATGTAATTTGATTTTCAGGTTGCACAAATATTTTGAATAAAACTGAAGAAAATAGTATAACTTCTTAAGAGCAGTAAACATTAACCATGACTATGTGTTATTGCTGCTCAACAACATCCTCACTGCCCAACAATAAGTTTGGTACTTAGGCCTGCTTATAAATTTGATTTCAAAAGTAAGCAACTGCCTGACATACTCAAGGGTGTGGCACTTTGGTTAGACTAAAATGTGTCTGGAAACAGCTCGTCTTGCAAAACAAATACATAGCAAGTAATACAACCTTCATATATATATGTTGAAATTCAAAACCTCATTCCTGAAAAGACTTGTCTGTCTACATACTATCTGCTCTCTGAAAATGTTTGCTTAAACTCTCTATCAATCAACAGTGAAAACTACTCAGAAAGTTTAAAACTTATTTAGCCATAGAGTCATCTCCAGTGCCTTCAGGAGAAACTGCTGGGAAGATCTTTAAACTGAAATGCAAACCAGAATCCTTTCCTTCCAATCAGGTATGAAAAAACCATCCATTTAGTAAAAGATGATGCCTATATTCACTGGTTTCACTTCTATTATGGCAGTACTTCCAGATTTATAACTTCTGAACTGTTGACTAAACTGCTTTTGCTTCCTCCTTCCCCAAATTAGCCTAATCATACAGTGCCTTCACAGAACTGACACCCTGCCAAGCAGCGAAGCACAATGTCTCCTAAATCAAAATTAATCTTCAAATAAGGGAGCATAAGGAACAAATGAGTCTACAGCATCTCATCATCCTTATGAGAACAGTCCAAATGCATTCAATGCATTAGGTTAAACTGTCTTGGCAGTGGTCTGTACCATATCCCCAAGGCAGATGCATCAGTCATGAAAACCAGTATGTTGTGCCTGTCTGCCTAGAAACACTTCAGATTTAAACCTAATGGAGCAATAGGATGGCAAGAGTTGTGGCTGAGAAACAGGCAGGCATTTGCCTCCAAAAACAAAACAAAACAAAAACCTAGTTAAAGCTTTGCTTGCCCCATTTTGACCTCATTCATGTTTATAAATATTTAAAGGGTGAGTGTCACGAGGATGGAGCCAGGCTCTTCTCAGTGACAAACAATGATAGGACAAGGGGTAATAGGTACAAGCTGGAACACAGGAGGTTCCACTTAAATTTGAGAAGAAACTTCTTCTCAGTGAGGGTGACAGAGCACTGAACAGGCTGCCCAGAGAGGTTGTGGAGTCTCCTTCTCTGCAGACATTCAAAACCCGCCTGGACGCCTTCCTGTGTAACCTCATCTGGGTGTTCCTGCTCCAGCAGGGGGATTGGACTGGATGAGCTTTTGAGGTCCCTTCCAATCCCTAACGTTCTGTGATTCTGTGATTTTTTTTTTTTCTTTTTTAAAAGACGGGAAGTTTGCAAATATTAAGTAGTCATCTAACTTGTGAGGACTACATGATGTAACAAGACTGTTTGATTTATTGCATTGTCACTAAGCTTCACACAGGCTCCTTAGGAGTGTTACTAAATAAAGATGGTTCTCAGTTTTGGCATAAGAAATGCAGCTCCAAGTAGGAAAACACACATTTATCAACATCTGAGCTTATCTGAAAATGTTACTCTGTTGGAAAGGACTACTTCTGCCATTTACACATAATGTATATTTCAATTTTCAGCCACATTCATTTCCTACTCTATTCACAATTATTTTTATTGTTTGTGCTATGTCTCAACCTAGTGGTCCTAGCCATGAGCTAAGAAATGCATGAATCCAGAACAAAAATTACAGAGCTCAAATCTAGACTAGAAACAAGAGGGAACGGACAGGGCAGGCAGACAGGCAACATGAAAACTTATCAGAATCATCTCTGTGTCCGTTTTTTGTCAGTGTCTGGGAAAGGACAGTTCCCACTTGAAATTATAGTTTAAACCTTTAAAAATAAAGTTATTGCCCATATGCATCTTTTCCACTAATACTTAATATTTGTATTTTTATGAATGTATGCACATTTATTAGTACATTATAATATATATAATTGTACATTAATTAGTACACTTAATACATATTATAATAATACATTATAAATATTACTGTGAATTTGTTTTTAAAAAGGCAGAGAAAATATTAACATAAAAGTACAAGGTCATGCTTAAAGCAACTTCTCTTCTGCTGGATTTGTACCCAGGCATTCAAAGAGGTAGACACCTAGTGCTGTGCTGGTCAGAGGCTTTCCAACAGCTGAATTCAAAAAAGAGGTTACAACACAAAAGCTTTAGTTTAATTTTACTCAGTGTTAAGAGGTGAGATAAAACATCATTCACAAATTCAAAAAGATCAAGTAGGGAGGAAGATCAATATGAAATGAATTAGTGCATAAGTTTTCAGATAGATGTGCCAGCATGTTGCTTGGATTTATTATTATAAAGCAATTATTACTTAGCTCAATAATAAATTATTAGCTGCCATGGCAACTACTGAAATACAAAGCAAGCTATTAAAGGCAGCGATATAGTCTGCAGGAGACAAAAGGAGAAGGCAGTTTATTCATCGGGCAGACTGTGCTCTTTCTCCAACTTCTTATGCTATCACACACCGCTTTGAGGTTGCTAAAGGAAAAATTGTGAGATGCCTGGACTCACACAGAGCCAACTGTAAGGGTTTAGCAGGGTTTTTAAGAAGATAATTTGATTAGAGTGTCAGATATTTTTCTGGTGTAAACCTAGGGATATTACACATCGCTTTTTACCTAAGCAACTAGTTGAAGCGATGATTAGTGGTTATCTCTGAAAATTTACGGGAGACAGGCAAGGCTATGGAAAAGCAGAGAAGGATAGAGTTAATGCCTGTTATCAAAAAGGATAAATTGAGGAGCAAGAAAATCATAGGCTAGGCAGCTTAACTTCAGTTTCCTGGAAAAGTTCTGGAACAAACAAATCATTTGTAACCACCTGGAATATAACAAGGAGATTATAAGCAGCCAACATGGATTTGTCCAAAACAAATTATATCAAACCAGTCTGATTTCTTTCTGTAACAAAATAAAAAAACTCTGACTTAAGGCATTTAATGCTGCTGTGAAGTCCTCATATGCAAACCAGGGAAGTTTGGTCTATGTCAAGCTGCTGTATGACAGAAGAAAAACTATCACTGCAGATTAGTGACCCACTAGTCACCCATTAGTTGCCAAAGTGGAGAGGGGTATCAAACAGGTTGCACAAAAGACTTTTTAGATGCCATTGTCCTTAGAAATTGCCACTGATGGCTTTCTGATGGGAGAGAGCATGCAATTAAATGCAAGTAACACAGTCTGCAACTACTTTGGAAGACAGGGTTAAAATTCAGAATGCTTATAGGGGATCCCAATATGAACATGAATCAAAGATGCTAGTTTGTAGTTTAAAAAAAAAAGTAAATATGATACTTGAAGCATAAACAGGCTTCAAGATACAGGAAACAGAGGTTTTGGTCCATCTTCTTCCCTTTTTCTTGTCATCTATTTTGTGTGTCTGACTTCAAGACAGATGGATCTGGACCAAGTAGAGAGGAAGCTATTACAATAATCAAGCACTGGAAAATGTGATCTATGAAAACTGGTTAAAAGTGGTTAAACTTAAGGAAAAAACTTCCAAAATTAAGGACAGTGAACCATGCAAATGAGTAGTCCAATGAAGTTCTTTCTGGAGAACCTTTTTCTGGAGGTCTTCCAGAACAGGTTACAAATCTTTAGTTAGCAATGTCATAGGTGTAGCTGACATCATTTTCCTTCAAGGTGGTGTAACAGGCAACATCTTCAGGTTTCCTGTAGTCTTATTTTTCTAAGAGCTTACAATTTTTTTTCCGTTTTCTAATCTCATCTGGATGAATTGTAAGGAATTTGTCTGGGGTTTCCAGACATGAGGTAGCCTTTTCCTGGCAAAAACTCTAGACTGACTGCAGACATGCTATACCCTCACAGGGCACATATGCAACATATTGAATGCTTCTGCCAAGGACTGTTCTATATCTAGAAATCAACAGCACATGTGTAATAATCCATCACTTTTGGGAAGGATCAGACTTTATTGAATAGGCACTAGAAGAACAGTGTAATATTCAGGAAAACTGGCACGGGATTGCTGGAGTCCCAGAAATCCTTGTTACTCCTTCAACACAACAATAATGAAACAACAGGAGAAATATTCTTTGGTCACAGCTCTGGGTCATCACTTTACCAAACACAAGCACTCGCTCTCTTAGCTACGTGCTTTCCTTACAGTTTTACTACCAGCACTTGATGGGCTGCATCTATGATTCCTTTACTTCTCTGAAACAAAAAATTCCGACAACCTATGCCCCAAGTCCTCTGTTTACTGTCTCTGGAATAACTCCATCACACAGCCAAACTCCAATACTGACTTATTAGCATTCCTAACAGAGCATGCAGGGTGATGGGGTGGTATTTTTTTTCCAATTTACCTTAGACAATGAAGAGTGGTTCTATTCTCCAGTTCCAGAAATACTTCTAACAGCATAACAGTATTTTATTTAATACATAGATATTTCACAAAAGCAGTGATTTGTACCAGAAAAACCCATATAGAAATCCATCCTAAATAAAAATAAATTAAGGAATGTTACTGGATCTGATTGCCACAGGACAGAAACTGTGCCAGTACTTATAAAGAAAGAATTCAAGGATGGTAAAGTCACTGAAAATGCATCCTGAACCATGCTAGGATTGTTTGGTTCAGAGCAGACAATCAAATCAGCATATTTGTTTAAATTCCAGCCCCACACTAGCAACGAGTGCATTAGGTGACAATTTGCACTCAGACAGCAGGCAGCAGTTATATCATTTTTTTTGCCATGCTAAGCAAAAGCATGGGAGAAGGCTGTGACTAATTACAGTAAATGTGGTATCTCAAAATTAATGTGAGCATCCCCACTAGTAATATAATACAAAAGAATTTATAATAGGTGCTGCTGAAAGAAGTTTCCAATTATACGTATCCCAAATCTATCAGCAGAAACCAGTTCTGCATTTCAGTCTACAGGAACTGATGATGTACATCTGTGTGTAGCACCCCTGAATTCATCAGGGTCCCATAAATTATCAGAAAAGTACGCGGTATACATTAATATAGTCTCATCATATACCTAGATCTGAATTTTTTTGGTTTTGATTTTGTTTTGTTTTTAAATATGCTTCCCATCAAGATACATTGTGCAGCGTGAACTATTCTTCATAAAATTAAAACAAGCAATACTTCTACAGATTTACCAAAGGCCTTTATCGACTGCTTATATTCAAGCCCATGATTGTTTACTTCAGGTATACATTTCCTCCTTCTTTTATGCCAGTCAGCTGTGTTCAAAAACAAAATCCTAAAAACCCAAAGATATCTCACTTTGTTGCCCTGCACCAGCAGTAATTCTCTTTGCATGAATTTCTACCTGCAGAGCCTCATCACAGCTGCTTTGCTTCTCCCAACTGAGACAGGCAATATCATTCTCCACAAGTAACTCAAACACTTACCTGCACACATAGTGCAAACTAATGCTTCAATACAACATAAATATTTTCAAATAGGGAATCCCCAGGCCTTCTGCTTCTCTCCCATTTTCTGCTTTATGGCTATTTCCCCAAAGCAAATAGTGCTCTGGCACTGTATAAGGTACAAATGCAAGGAAACAGCCTAATAAA
The DNA here is from genome assembly GCF_000695765.1 of Mesitornis unicolor. Classification (NCBI taxonomy): domain Eukaryota; kingdom Metazoa; phylum Chordata; class Aves; order Mesitornithiformes; family Mesitornithidae; genus Mesitornis; species Mesitornis unicolor. The sequence goes on from NW_010198300.1 coordinate 112,405, forward strand.
AGCCACCAAGAGGGCTGGTGCATTTCTGTTAGCACATCACCAGGGTGCCGTAGTTCAACGTGGCGAGCTTCACCATGCAATTGGTGCACCATCCAACAGCAGGCATGGGCCCAAGGGGAGCCCATGGATGGGCTGGCGATGGCTGGTAGTCCTGACCATAACCACAAAATTAAATTCATCACAGTTAATGCAAACTCACTGCGTGCTATGAGACATCTTTCAACATGAAAAAAAGCATTAGAGAAAAGATGACCAAGCACAAAGGAGAACCTTGTGTTTCAGAAGTTCCTTTTTGTCCTGGTTACTAAATCAAATCTGACCATCTTCTAAATTCATTTTATCATCTTTTATTGAATTTTTATATAACATTTTCCATGGCCATATTTCTTCAAGTTTTTCATTACTGCTGCCCTATTTTTAACCTCAGCCTTCCCAGAACTTGGCTCACAGATGTAACGCATAAATCACAAGGCTACTCTGGCTAATCTTGTAACAGAAATGTAATTTAAAATGCTTTGCATAGAAAACAACAACATTTTCCACAAATGTTACAGAACTGAAGTTTTAACAATCAAAGCTGTGGAAAAAGCATGTCGCTTCTCCTAGTAGTTTGCTGTGTGACTTTGGGAAGACCATGGTTTTCCCCAGACTCCAGCCTCTCCAGGGATTAAAAAAAAATTATTCACCTCAAGGGGAGCACTGTGCAGCTCGAGTCATTAACATATTTCTAGTGAAGGTATAGAACACAGCTGTGCTAGGATGTAGATGTATGATAGGTAAAGCTTTATTTAAAGATTCAGTCTTGATTTGCTAGGTTAGCAGATGACCGGTCCTCACAAATCAAACAGAATCCAAGCAAGAGATAAGAAAACAGCCCAAAGAGTCAGCCTCACCGTTTCTTACTGAACTCTATTTCATATTAAATTCAAAAGACTATTACTCCAACAAAACCCAATTGTAACAAGGCTCCAAGTTCAAGTCAGATAAAAGATGCCAGATGTCCACAAATTTTGCGGCACAATAAACAGCAAAAAAGGTGTGGAGCACTTTACCAGACCCGGATGTTAATCGTCATCTTTCAGCTCCTACAGACATCGTCTGACAGCTACACTCCTTTTATCTGAAAGCATGAAAAGGAGGCAAGAGAGGAAGAACATAGCTCAAGCTGCTACATTAAATAATGCTTTGTGCCTCTAGGAGAGGTGATAAAATTGGCCAATTTTGAAAACATTCTATCCTATCATCATGAGACAGAGCCAATGCGGACAAATAATTAGCAAGCTTACATTTACACTGTCATTCCAAAATTGCTTTATCTCAACAGCAACAAAAACAACCACAGTAAAATCTTCACAAGGCACCAGTACTCTGATTTACACTGCTGCCTATTTTACAAGCAGATCAGCTTTCTTAAACCACACCTTTTTATAAAAAACTGGATTGTGTTAATGAGCATTGGGTAATGTCTGTAACACATTCTTGGTCTGAAAGCTGCCGAGCATCATGATTCATTGCCCTCCTCCCCCAGCCCCAGCAGCAGTGACAGATCTCTAGGCTGATGCATCAGCTCAGGTTACATTTCGTTTCATTACACAGCATAATAGGCCAATATTCACAGTTCCAACAGGCCCCAGCCAGGAAATTCAAAGTGCTGCTGCTTATTAAATATCGAGCCATCAAATCACATTAGAAGAATTAAAATGTAAATAAATATGCTTGGGTCACTCTTTAGGCTTCTCCTTAGCTCTTTCTTAAAGACATTTGGGAAATCTTTTTGGATTCCTTGGAGAAGCAGTAGTTTCTTCAAAGATATTAGTCTTTGAAGATCCAGCTACAAGAAGTTTAAATTTACCTCTGCAACAGCCTGTGGTTACAAAAACAAAATCCTCACAATGGAGAGGTATATGATACCTTGTGTGCATCCTAACAACTTCCACATCGTTGGAGCCAACCAAGGCAACCATCTTGTGTGTATGTCAAGAAGGAGAAGGAAAAAAAAAAAGAGAGAAACAAGAAAATAGTGATAACAGTTCTGAGGTCCCTCCAGTGCCTGTCCTATACACAAAAAAGGTTGAAGAAAATGTATAATCCAGTTTCAGTCTAGTTAGAGTCAGGGAGTGGGGTGTTAGGTGCCATCTCTCCAGGCCACACTAGAGTGTGGGGGTGAGGGCTGTTCTTTTTCTTCGTGTATTTGCATAACTTAGACATACAATCTATGTCTTAATTTTAGCCTTACCTCAAATGAAGTTTCTGATATGTCATAACTTTTATTAACAAAAATTCAAGCCCAAGGCTGTGTGTAGGCAAATACTGAGTGAGTGGGAAGCAGGAGAATCATTCCTTTGAGGTTAAAAGGCCCTTGAAGATAATTGTACCCGGTCCCTTCACAAAGATATGGCAGAGAGCCTTTAATAAAGTACATAATGTGGATGACAAATGCTAGCACTTTGTGCTGCTGTTTTTACCTACAGAGGTTTTACCTAGCAAGTACACTGTTGGGCAGGTCTTCCACGGCCACACACACGTGGAAGAATTTGGTAGTGAGGTTTGCTCAGCACTGTGAAATCTTCATGATTACTAAGCTACAGCAACTGCACTTTAATTAATGCTAAGGCTGCGTGTGTTTCCAAATCCCCATGTCTTATTATTTTAGCATAGCACACACTACATTTAACCTCTGCGTAAGATTACAGTAAAACAACTTAACCAGCTATCTAGGGTCAAAGAAATACATTCTGGCCATGCAGTAGATATTTCACATACCCTTTAAATGTGAGAATGAATGTATTATAGCTGCTTTAAAGAGAGCTTTTAATAAGAATTTCATTATGCCTCATTGTACCTTTGAGATTAATATATCTAGAAAAGCTTAGAAAAGTGTAGGAATGTTTTCATTTATTTAGTGCATTCCTCAAATAAGATATTGCAGCTCTCTGTGAAGTCACTTAATAATTAGGTAATGAAAATGGACCACAAGGAAACAGAAATAGCTCAAAGTATTGAGCCAATGCCCAAAAAGTCAAGGAGAGTCTTTCGTCAACTATAATGGGCTTCAGATCAAATCTGGAAAGAGCTCAGTGACTCCACAATGTAAGCTTAAGGTTCAAGTGGAGTGAAACAAAATCATGGATCCCTATAAATTAACATAGCTTTACTTGATTTTTACCTGACATGAACAGCTACTTGTTTTCTATGTTAGAATATGTCATTCTAATAAGTAAATGGGGTACCAGCAGGTCAAATAATATGGGAGCTTCTTTGTAGAGTGTTCTCAGGTACGTTTGTGAAGACAGAGACAGAAATGTGCTGAGAACTAGTCTGAAATTAGCAAAATCTTTGGGTCCAAAACCTGGAATATAATTTTATCAGCACCTGAAAAATTTTTTTACACTTGTCAATGCTTTTTCCTACAAGTAAAACACTTGGCATTTGAAATTCATCTCTGGTAAGTAATCATACATGCGCTTTCAGAATTTGCTTGCCATTAATATTAATGGCAATTCAAAAGCATAAGTGTTTATAGAGGGGAAAATAGGCACAACCACATCAAGTCACTTGAAAGGCAAGCACGTATATATTCAAACTGTTTTTACAATCTCGTCCCTATTCTTCTTTTCAGCCAATCCACTTCACAGTGGCTGTATTTTATCTGTTGCTACAGGTATACATATTTTATTTTTCTATCACTATTAGCATTCTTATTAAGAATTAACAATTTTAAAGGCTCTGTAACAAAATTTTCATCTTGAGCATGTTAAACCACAGCTGCAGAAGTCGGCAAGACTAAATCCAGTACAGTGGGTTTTCAGTCACAGCCAAGAAACTTTAAACAGTGTGAAAGACAGAGCTTAGAGGTTCAAAGCCAGCTGCAAAAATTCTCATTTAACTTCACAATATAAAGTTAAACAGACCTACTATAAAGAAATATGCTTCTGCCTTGGATTCCAAGTATCTTCTTAATTTCCACAGTGTATTCTCTGGTATCACAATGCATTTCCCTCACAAACTGTCTCGGTAATCCTGCGCCTCAACTGAATGATGATAGTGCAGATGGACAGAAGGAGCCATACACATGTACCCATTGTAAGCTCCATGTATTGAACAATAAATTTAGGAATCCATAGCTTTTTGAGGTAATCTCTGTAAGGCAAACAACATACTTCTGTGATGAAAGCTAATCTGGGAACAGATGTGCAGAGAGCAGAGATTAACTGCAATTACTCTAATAAAATCTTTGAAAAAAAAACCAAAAAAATCTTTGAAAAAAGCCCCCAAAGACAAATATAGCACATCCTGTCTGATGATTGGCTTACACAAAAGTGTTTATTTAGCTATTTAATCCTTTTCACATAAGAATTATTCATAACAGTTCATTTCGAGATGTACAGTAAACACTTACTTATTCAAATGTAAACAGAAAGAGTAGAGAAAAATAAGTGAGAGTTACCCCAAGTAACACAGCTGTGAAGCTGCAAGGAAAAACATAGAAACCTGTTCCTGTTAAAATGAAAAAGATTTTTAAGTTGACTTAACTAAAGCCTGTGCTTTACTCAGGGCGCCGTGATTCTTACAGTTGTATAAACCTTACACGACGACTTTTCAGTAGGACTTGAGGTGACTGTGCGAGCCACAGAGGGCAACAAGGCTGAAGCCTCTCAGATTTTCTCCTCCTCTTGCTTCCATTCCAAATTCTCTGTACATTTAGATCTGAATTACGACACAAAATTACAAAAGTAAGCTGCAGGAAGACTTTTAATATCAAGAAAGATTCCCTGCTATTATTGTAACCATTTGACTGCAGAAAATCTTTAGCTTTTCCTTTTAAATCTGTCTCAAGTTCTAGCGTTTGCAAAACCATAACCAGGCCAACTCACAAATCTGAGGGAGCTGGAAGCCTTGGAAGTAATCCCTTGTACATTCAATACAGTTCATGATCCTTTTATGCCTGTTTATTCATTTGTTCCTAGTTTTGCAATGGTAATGAAAACCAAACCCAAGAGAGCTTTATTAGATTTTCATTGCAAATATTTGCAACTGAGATGTGGTTAATTAAAATTAAAACAAAAAAATATACCTTGCAGAGCATGTTTGCTATGGAAAACTATTTATGTACACTTTTCCTTGATCTCTTTGGCAAGGTCTGTGTTAAATCAGGACTTCAGAAGATGCAACTGAAATCACTTAGGAAAAAACCACACATTGGAAACTTGCTTGAATTTTTCATTATATTCTGGATAAAAGAGATCAACTCTAAATGAAAATTTAAGACACTTGTTTATTTTCCCAACCCAGAATCTACATTAGTTAACTGATACATGAAACCTGTGTAAGAATTTCCTTATCAGGAACCTATAGCAGATGACAGCGTCTTACTGGCGCAATAATATTGCTTATTCCCACAGAGATAATACTTTCATAGCTAACAAAACCATCAACATTTAATAATTAAACACAAAATTGCTTGCTACAGAGGAATTTTATTCTTTTTTTCTCACTGAAGGTGTGAGGTTTTATAGTACCATTAGTGAGAACAGAAACTGGCCAAGTAACTGGCTGAGAGCACATGAAAGAAAACAAACTGATCACAAGAAAGCTTGTTTTAGCAAAGTTGCATATTCATGTTTATTATCTGCTTACCCCTTTATCTTACAAAATAAAACTGTGTACACTCATGCACATCTTATTCTTATTGATGGTAAGTAACAAGATTAAAAAACCACATAAGATCTAATGCTAGTTTATAATTCGTAAAGGTCAGCTACAGTGGGATTGAGCCACAGCTCATAATAAAGTTACAAAGGGACAGACTTTTTATGTCCCCAGAGCGTGCAGTGCTCAGTTGAAGCACCTGCACCTACAGAAAGCCCTTGCTGCCACACAACATGCCAGGTACTGCAGCACAGCTTCCCTGCAGGCAAAATGGCTCGGCCTTTAAAGGCACTTGTCCTAAAACCGTGACTCAATCTAGGGTGACACACCTGTTATGGGGTGCTGGAGAATAAACCACCATTCTGAGAGAAATAGAAAAGCCATAATTAGGCTTTAAACCAGTGACTTCTTGGCACAAGAGCAAACACAACGTGTTTTTGCCATGGTGTCTCGGCTGGCAGCTGTTGCCATCTCCTCCTCCTGTTCTCACCCAATGGAGAACATGTGGCAAGCAGGGAGGCAGAGGTGCCACCAGCTGCCTGCTCAGCAGATCTGGCAACAACGTCAGTGGACACCAACAGGCCATTTATGTGGCCTTGCTCCATGCCTGATGTGTCATTCAGGCTTAGGAATGTCCAAAAGAGCTGCCAGAGGTCTATTTAAAATAGCTTTCTGTTTCCTTTCTCCATTCAAGGAATCTACACAAGCCAGGCATCATTTGGATCAAAAACAAATGCCATCAAACAAACAAATTTTTAAAAAACCACCAAACACCAACCCTCTTTCTGTTATTTCAGGAAAAAATCCTAACTACTGTCAATTCTCTATAAATTTCACGCTGACAATATTCTACCTTCAAACCTCCCAAATTTAATTTTAATTACTGTTATTTTTCTTGCTTCGGGTCCATAACGACCAATGCATTTGCTCTAACACAAGACCCTTCTCTTGCAGTTAGAGATCTCTTCAGTAATCTTAATATTTCTTCTATCACTCATGAAGCATCTATAATACAGCATAGCAAATCCTGTTTTGTTGGCTGTAGTGTATTGCTGTTTTTGTCAAGTAGTTGGAAAACACTAGAAATAAATTCATGAGCCCTCCAGAGTAGCACATTTAATTGGTGTGTTTTCATGGTCTGTGTGGGACAAGTACAAGTCATGTTTCAAGCTCAAACAAAAAGACTGATTTCAAGTACTTTTTCCTTTGATATCAAACTGGGATCACTTCATAGGAATATGATTATTTTGAAAAGAGACTGACTCATATTTTAATCTCTTTAAAGCAACTCACAAGAATGAAACTTCATGGCACCATTTTAAAGCAATTTGAAGGGTGAGACTAGCTAACAGAAAATACTAACATCTGTGAAAAACCTTCGAAAATGAAATGAAAACTTAAATTTACTGCACTCATCTGTTTTCACACAGATGTAAACATTTAGTGGACCGAATTATAATACTCCGGCAATTAATATGGGCTTTACTTATAGATGTTATTTAGCTATCTAAAAATTAATAGCATTATAACTTTCAAGGAAAATTGAAGGATCTCTGAAGCAGCATAGCATAATGGCAGTTCAATTTATTTTTAAACCTTTGGTTAAGGTTGGCTCTTAGAAATAGCTAGACTGTAAGCCTATACAGATGCAATCCATCAAGCACAACTGGGGAATGAAATCCTTTACCACACCTGGAAGTTCACAGCCTTATTCAGAACTACTTCTAAAGGTGCTATCATCTTCCCAGGAGGGTAAAGTAACAAACAAAATCAGCGGTTGCTCTCCAAACTTATGGAAGGCACCCTTATTCCACTAGGTGCTTGGTTTTTCGGTTTGCTGAAGTTGCTTTAATATATCTTACAAGTCACATCTATCCAGGACGACTTCTGGAGGGAATCTGTCTGCCTGCAATATCTGTTCTTCAGTGTTTAGCTGCCACTTGGTTTAATATATTTTCTCTTGGCTACTGAAAGTCAAGGTGCTATTTTAGGACATGACCGTGCTAAAAGGAGAGTGAAGTGTACCAGGTAGCTTAGCTAAAATAATTTACCACTGTGCAATACATCTGTTACAGGTATTCTCCTGAACTGAGATAAGGTTGGAGCTGATTCATCTACAGATGAATACCAGAAAGTTTAAATTGGAAGAAGGGATTAGAAAGAATTTCTTGGTTAATCAAAAAAATCCTCAGGCCTTTAAACGATGAACTGAAAACGTGACATGCCTCTTCAAGTGACTTTCAGGTTTTACAGTACTCACGATATCCCCCATATAACAGCCTTTCAGTGTCCCCTGTTTACTGGAGGAAATTGGTCTTGGTCAAAGACCTGTACTGCAGTTTATAGACCACTGCACCTCCAGGAATATACCTTGGTCCTGCTGTCAGCATCTAAGCTGTTGCTGTTACAGGAGACCTCCTTCTCTCATTGCAAGAGTGAGCCTCTCACTTGTACATAATTCAGGGAGTCTCATTGCAAAAGTCCCTCTTGGACAGACTTTGGGAAGAGCCACGGTCTGGGAGGAAAAGCTCTTAAAAACAACAAGCTTGGCTGTCTTCACTTTGAGATTTCTCTCTATTCCAGGACAGAAATCTGTTTGCTGATGTATTTGAAAACTCAGGAATATCCCTGTGCCCAACCCTGCTTGTGGCTGATGCTCCCATGTTGGCTGTCTCCACTTTGAGATTTCTCTCTATTCCAGAACAGAATTCTGTTTTGCTGATGTATTTGAAAACTCAGGAATATCCCTGTGTCCAACCCTGCTTGTGGCTGATGCTCCCATGTCCCTCACCTGTAATGGCCACATGTGGTAGCAGCCCATGGGCTCCTTTTCAAACATCACTGTGTTTGCCAAGAGAGGGAATGGCACCCCAATAAGGATGAAGTATAAGTCAGCGGGACATAAGGCGGGTTCTGAAATTAGCCTGTGACCATCTTATTTTGCCAGCTGTTAGAGCAGCACGTAATCACCACCATCCCAATGCGTATGTTTTATCTGGCAGGAGATACAAAGACTGAGCTATTCCTCAAGGCATTTTCACAAGTGTTTATTGTTAGCTCCTGGGTTTCTTGCTTAGCCCCTGAGAGTCTTTCAGCTGGAGTCTGAAGGGATATGCTTAGGGTGACTCACACCTGTGCTTTACTAGAAAAAGCCTGAAAACCTGTGCTTTTGTAGCTCAAGCCACTCTCTATTTGAAACACTTTTCCTAAAAAGTTCCCAGAAAAAAAAAATCAGAATTGCAGAAAATCGAAAGCCTGTGCTCATCCCATCTCTAGATTTCATAAGGGACTCTGGTGCTATCTTTTGCTCATCAGTCCTAAAGACACTCGGAGCTCTGTACCGACCCCAGCAAACCACTGAGCTGCATCATCTCCAAAAGGATGATGCAATTTTGTGCATACTGTACAGCTCCATGTGCACTACTGCTACTAAGATCACACTTATTTTCTAAGAAATATGGGTAAAATGTTTAAAACTTTGGCCTGATTCTCTTGAAGGTTAGTCATAATAAATTTCTCTTAATATTGCCATAAAGACTCAATGAATCACTGTTGTATAGATGCCTGGGAGGCAACAACCAGGAGGAATAACTGTTTTTACAGTAAAACATAAAAATGCATCAAGTTTCAGAGGTAAATACTAGCTAAGATGTTGAAATACACCTCATGCTGAAGTATTCACAATGGTTTGATCCCCTGAGAATTTACCTCTTAAGTCAGTTCAGATATGAAATCACAAAAGAGAACTAGGCATTGCAGAAATAAGTTGTAAATTGAGGTGCAATTCAGCAAATTAAACAGCATTTGCTAGTCATGAGAATAAAGATTATTCCATGTAACTGATGCAGAATCAGCATCTCAGCAGGGGTTATGTTAGCTTATCAATCAGTAACAAAGCTCTATCAGAGAAAGGTATTAAGGGATAATATTTGAGACTTCATCTGCATAACAACATACCCGAAATCACAATTTTCTATTATATCTGTTATGTTCATCATTAACTCCACTATTGAAGCAGATTCCCTGCACTTCTTCTGGAAGCTTCCTTTAGGTCTTCCCATCATGGACTGCTCTGCAAAGTTTTAAGTCGCTTTTACAGTAACACAGCTCCATCAGAGATGCAAGGGAAGTGGTGCCTTTGGTAAGGATTTAATCGGTGCATACGGTTCAGAAGAAAAATATTTGTAGAAAAACCAACCCCATTTGCTCCTACTTTGAATTGTCCCTTTCATTGTAACACACAGAATCACAAGAGCAAAATTTACAGGGTCCAGCAAAATACCTTTATTTTATTCTGCTTCCCTGGAAGCTTGCAAAACTCCGTCATAATATACTCATGATTCGCTCTTGCGTCATCGAATGATACTGGTCTCAGCTAGTTCTTCTGTCAAGCTATTCAAGTCCTCACGAGCAAGAAGCTATCTACAAACAAGACCACTCAGAAAATTAATTAAAGAAAACTTCACTGAAAAAATATTGCAGATTTCCTTACTTACACAAATTGCCAATTGACACAATATATATTTTAGGCTATCTTAACATTTTAGATATAATTGGTATCTGTGAGTTTACTTTTAAAGACACAAGGCATGGACTGAGAGTTGACTGCTGAGCTCTCACAACACAGCTCAGCTGCACAGATACCATCATTTCAGCACAATTTCACAGGAACGGAAGATTTCCTTTCAAGACGTGCTGAAGTTCATCTACAAACACTGGTTTTTGGCTGATCATTGACCAGAAAGCTGCAGCAGCAGACAGTCTCCAAGACAGAAAAATCAAGGACTGAAAGTTACTGTAAATAAATCTGAACTAACTGCAGAACCCTGGAACCCTGCTGTTTTAGAAGCCATCATTTGCTTGTTAAACTCTCTTAAAACACCATAAGATTATGTCTAAAGTAAAAAAAAAAAAAAAGAAAAACCAAAACCAAAAAGCCTGCACAGATAAAAGTAGCTTCTTGCTTTAGATAAGATTTCTGCACAGTAGAGAAAAATTCCTCAAGCAAACAAAAGAGATGGTACATGATTCAAATTACACCTGTACAGAGAAATAATTAAAAAACCCTAATTTGTCCTAGAAGAATGACTTTACACTCCAGTGAACTGAAATCTAAATTATAAAGCTCAATTTTGTAATGAATCCTTTCTCTTTGCTGCAGCTATGACTGTCTATTTATACCCCCCTACTCCTAAGCTGTTCCATTTAAAACACAAAAGTAAAGGTATTTCATGCTAGTGACTTTTCCATCAAGAAATGCCTCTAAAAAAACTCTTACCTCTGCATCTCACAACAATAAACAAGTCAGAACGTTCTTCTCCTGACAAATTTATTGATTATGACTTTAAGGGATCAAAGCCTAATGTATTTCCCAGAAATGGAACAATTATATTTTGACAGTAAAGCATTTACAGGTATTAAGACAGCAAAGTCTCAAAGATATTTATAAGTCTTTGCCATGACAGGGCAGAAAATGCACATGTACAATCGTACAGATCACAATCTTCCTCTCACTTGCCTCATTCTCACCAGTGCATTTCCCATTTTCCTGCTATTAAATCATAAAATGCATCTGTGGATCTACCAGAAGCATAACCCATTTTCGCCCGAGCCTGATGATATTCTGCTGGGAAACCTTCAGCCCCCACACATGCCCATCTCCTGCATTTTGAGATGGCTGTGGTATGGCAACTCCTCCATGCCACCACTCCCTCCCCAAGCAGCCACAGCTGGAAGGCAGGCTCCTAGAGCAAGGGACACCTGCATCATAAGACATGTCCAGCAAGAGCCTGTGCTCAACATCCAAGAGCTCTGGACGATCCGCCTATGTTTGGCAGAAACATCAGGTAAGAAAATCTGTCAAAAAGGGAATTACACTACTTGGGAGTAAAGTTTATTGACAGACACATGGGTTTTCCTTGAATATTTTGTGCTGAGGGCTGGTCAACCTTGGAAGATTATATGGTCACTGGAGAGCTAATATATGAAATTACTCAAGGGAAGACACTAGACAGCAAGCAATTGATTAGGAAGAGCACTTGGTGACCATCTCAAAGCTTCAATGTTTTTCATAACCTGGATGCAATTTTATTAAAGACATTACTTAAAAAAAAAAATCCCCACATTTCAGTGACAAGCTGACAATTCCTGCTATTTGCCTATTTATTCTCATTATTGCAGTGCCTAAGAACCTCTGCCAGGCTTCTTAACACATGTAAGGCTCCCCATGCCAGGTTGTTATACAAGGTGCTGATGCCTGGGATAGCAAATCACAAATTAAGGCAGGATCATCATACTGCTGCATGTCAGAAAGCCTATTTGCTTATTCCAACTACATTAAGTTATCTAATGCCACACCTTACAATTTCTAAAGGACTTCACTTCTCTCAGTAGAAGAAAACTTGAGACTAGCAAAAAAAAAACAAACAACCAAAAAACAACTTGAGACTAGCGAAAAATTTCAGCCAGGAAAAACTACCTGGGAGCAGACCCAAAAGTAGATTGAATTCATTTCTTCTTGACAGCTTGAAACATTTACCCTCTCCTTCCTCATTCCCAAGTTGTACAGGGAGAAGGACAACAGAATCCTTCTTCAGTATCTGTGGAAAACTACTTTACTCATTTAAGCATTTTATGAATTAAATCATTTAGGAAATCATTATAACTCTGCCTTTGGGTAAACTGGCTAGAAAACTTGAATGAATGTAATTACTTGCCTGTTAGTTATTCTTCAAGATGGATAAAGGTTTCTGGAAAATCATGACATTGTGTGGGAGAACAATGAGATCTACCCTTCATCTCTTCCGTGACACCATGATTTTCCACCCATGCAACCATGGCACCAACAGTAAGTTCTGAAGCTAGCACAGGGGTGACTGTAGTAACTTATGTGTCACCAAGTGCCTTCCAGACTTTTCATAAGAGGGTTAGCAGCTACCAGCATTGGGTAGCCAGATCAGTGCCTGACATTCTGGAATCAGCTCATTCAAACTACTGAAGCAGAGCAGCCACGTTAGCAAACCATTTCAGCTTGGCACCTCCAGAAAAGTGGAACACAAGTTACAATTGTTATTTGCAAGAAAATAAAACCTTACCTGGAAAGCTGTTTAATTGACCATTTTTTAATGAAAACTATTTTATCTAGGCAAGCAGGTTTATAAACTTTCCTTTTATCTACTACTGAAATTGTTAGATTACTTCTATTTTTCCCTGACACAACTAAGATCCTTAGATAGTTGAATTAAAAACTAAATTAAAAAAAAAACAACAACAAAAAAACACTCAACCTTTCTTCTTAAATTAGCATTTGCATTGGAAACACACCTTTTCACTGTTTGTTTCCAAAAAAAGCCATAAAGCAAAATAAAAATCATTACAGCATTTTTAAATAGTATAATATTTTTGTTTAGTTTATATGAAATACAGACAGCCCTTTATAGTAAGCTATTCTGTAACAGTTCAGTGAGTGCATTTTTGGAAAAGGACAAAAAAAATACGGTTTTATTTAAAAACTGTGCACTAAAACATTTGAAGTTGAGTAAATCCTAACTTAATGCAGCAAACACTTGAGCATACATTTAAATTTCCTCACGTGATCCCAGTAAAACAAATTGTAAAAATAAAGTAAATCTCACGTCTGTTTGCAATATCATAGCTTTGAGCCCTTATCCACCCAAATGTGTATGCACACTGAAGTGACCACACAGTGAGCAAAAGTACAGAAAAGACCAACGAAGCCAGATCTAATCTCCCACACGTGAACTATTAGCAGTAACAATTGTATTTGAATTTCTTAATGTACTGGTTTGAAACACACATGACTGGGTCTGAGACAACTACACAATATAGTGGGAAGCATAAACAGAGAAAGCTGGCATGCATATCCTGTGTGCTTAATGTTGCTTGCAGGAAACTAAACTAGTATGTTAAATATCAACAGCACTTCAGCACACAACATCATCCTTCTCATGCTGAGACGAAGACAAGCACACTTGCATGGCCCATACTGCTGAAATTCATCACAGTTACACACAGTTACACCCACAGCGCCCATGTTAGAACCAAACACAGGTTACCTTCCTTGTGCTCTTTAAAGATGAATGGAAAAAGAAAATTGAAAGGTGAAAGAAGAAACTGCTTTTGAACAAAGAAATTAGTTGGAGTTAAGACCCCTCGTTATATTTCAGCAACTTGGTCAATAGAAGGAATTCATGAGACCACACTGGCATAACCGCACCTGTTGACAAACTTCAAGCAACAGTGGATGTATTTTAATTTCTTCTGTTCATTCCTGGTCAGGTTTAAAATTTCTCCTGTTTTGAAAACAAAAGAAAAGCATATACCAATTAAAAACAAAGCTACCAGTCCGTAAAACAAGGTAACACCTTTTTCTTCGTGTGTACACTTCTTTGTAAAAAACTTACATATGCAAGAAATTCTTGTGACTGGTTATGATTGAGTTGCTTGGCACAACAACGACATTATATTTTTAATAAGAAAGAAATAAACCTCTACAAATATGAAAGGACCAAATCTGAGACCCAGGTTTATAAAGCACACAGAGCAACTGGAAAGCTGCGATATAGTAAGCAGCCAAGAACCACCAGTAACAAAAGTGTTCAGGTGGAGCAAACCCTAAGTACCTTCTATACCGCACAGGACCTACCACATCACTGTTTACCTTGGAAACTTTTCACCTCCAGTCCAAGCAAAATCAGGAGTAGAAAAATGATCTAAACAGAATCAGCTTTTCACTTCATCTGTACCTATGAAGTGTTTCAAGACCAAATGATTAAGGATTTAGCAAAGAGTACGAGATAAATTTTTCTCAATATACACCGAATAGTTACACAGTATACCTAAGTACTGATTTAATATGATCTTATTTAGTGCTGTTAGACAACTCCTAGACCAGGTCACTGAACACAAATCCCACTGTTATAATATGTGAAAGGTCCCAGAATTGTTGGGAAAATGCACTGAACAAAGGAGGTGGCTTCCTTATAAGCAAGAAATACAGCTGATGAATTTGAATAGTGCCTGTTGTTTCTAACTGCTGGTTGCATTTTGTCACTGAAAGTGATTGCTTTGAAGATGGACAACAAAAATAGGACCTTTTATTATCTGGTTAGAATAATTACTTTTATTGTCTGTTCTAACCATGAATCTGTTGATGGTTGATCAAGCTCTGAAAGGAAGAGAGCACAAGAAAGTGAGTTAATTTATTACCTTCTACTTGGATTTCCTTCTTGTACACTACAAAACAATTATAATTCTACTATCTTGCTTGTCTAGCATAAAGCCACTTAAAAATATCAGTTGTAATTAGCAAGCTATTGTTTATAAATTGGAGTAGTCATGTAAACAGTAAAATGAAATATGTCAGAGAACCATGGAGAAAAAATGTGGTTTGGATACATATTAAAGAGATGCTAGATTTTCAGGCATACGTCTTCCAGAATTATGTTTCAGAAGTGTTATTGCTGCAGCTTGATATAGTTCAAAACGTTTAATTTCTAACTGGCATTTCAAAAGGTTCACAGATACTCTGTCTTAGAGCAAACCAAAGTGAGGAATATTTGTCCTCCTGTAGATGTCCTGAAAGAAATAACCTAAATCCTTTATTTGACCTAGAAACATGATAATGCATACAAGACAGTTTCCAATAAGTGCTCTTTCAACTTCCCAGGGTCTGAAAGCTCTTTTTAATCCTACTATCTCTCCAGTGCACCAAGACCTGGAAGCAGATCAGCCTTCTGGCTAGAACAATAATTATTCCTATTTATGGAATACCAACAGCATGCACAGTGCTTAGTGATACCATGGCAATAACTTATAGTATCAGAAATAAATGGATCAAGCTCTGGCCTATAAAAAGTTGCTTGGAAGACAGACTGCCCCAGCTTAATAAGGTTTTATGCCATAATGTTACTCATTCTTTGCTGAAGACTATAGTGCAGGCTCCAGAGCACAAAGATTCTTTTAGTTTTCACTTCTTTCCTCGTTTCGTGGGTTTTTTTGTTTTCATTCTTTTAAACAAACTCGTCTTTCTTCTAAATCTTCAAGCAACGTAATGACTTCTTCCTCCTTTGGTTTAACTTTAGAATGGATGTGTCAGCCGAAAAACACCTTCAGCTGTGGGTACCAATTTCTTCAAAACTCTTCCCAGTATGACCAGGCTCCGAGATCCCTCTTACATTAAGCTGCGGCATTGCATGTTCAACACACACCATTAACCTTGCCAAACTGCTAGGCAACAATCTTCATACTGGAGAGCGCTGCTGCTTCCCTTCCCGAGGTACCAGGGAGTTCACACAGGTGAGCAGCTGTGCAACCTCATTCATGCCAGATTCAGCTCTTTTTCATTTGGAATAAAAGACTACTTTAGCTTAACACTTAATAAAATTAATTACTGCCTCAGGTACAGTCTACCAATCATGTGCAATAAAATAGAAGGCACTACGTGTAATATAGTAGTGGACCTAAGTGGACTTTGTACCAAACTACCCCTGGCAGCCCACCATGTTCCAAGCCTATCAACCATCAATGTTTCAGCATTCCTGGAAACCGTATTCTAGAGACCTGGAAAACTAACAGCTTCCAAGGCATTCTCAAGTCACTGATATTTCATAGCTGCAGCAAAGTCTGTAACAGACAACTTTACTAGTATCCACAACTTCAACTTGTCTTATAAACACAATTTACTAAGAACAAATAAATCCTAGTTTATATTGTTCCCCTCTAGTATAGTATTTGTCTCAGCTTTCAAGATACTTACAGCCTTGATCCTGTAAACACAAACACACATGTGTATGCTTAGCATTAAATATGAGAATAAATCTAAACACAAACACACACATGTATGCTTAGCATTAAATATGAGAATAAATCACATGGATACACACGTACAGGACCGGGGCTCAAGGTGGGTACAGAACACTCCTCCGTATTGTATTGTATTGATGGGGGTTGTCCACCGTAATGTGAGTTATGTACTTCTCCACATAACTTCTCACAGCCCCAGCTGGGCACGCAGTGCTGAACTTTACTTATTTACAGTGCTCAGAAGCTTCATCCGTCCTAATCCTACGCCCAAGCAAGACCACATCCCTTACAAATGTGATTTCCCAAAAAACATCCAATCCCTAGTTCAAGTTCCAAAACATCTAGAGAGGCTGTCTCAGGGAATGTAATCTCAGGGAGTTGTTTTTATTCCATTTATGGACACCTCATGTTATTATGACAGAGTGAAAAAACAAAAACCACAAAAGAGAAAAACCAAACCTTTGGCATACCTGAAACAACAGACCCATTACACTGAGAAGTTTTAATATTCACCCAGTGAAGTGAAAGCAAGCAAAACAAGAAGCTGCCAGCAAAGACTCCAGGCTCTGAATGTACTGTGTGGGAAAAATATTTTGTTTGCTATTTTGTAAGATTTTTTTTTTTCCTCATTTTGTGGCCGTAAATCAAATGTATGCAGAAAGCATTAAAGAACACTAAAGTCAACATTATTAAAACTAAATGCCCAGCAGTAACTTCTAAACTGGAAAGAAATGCAGTCATTTAAAACATCTTATACAAGACTGGGAGTGCACCAAATAAAGACGACTCCGCTGCAGTTAAGGGGATTTGCTGCATTAACTGCATTGTTTAAGCAGCACCCTTATGCCATTAAGCTTAAAATGGTGTCAGCGTTTCCATCCATGCCTTAATTACCACATTTTATAACTACTAGTATAACAAAATACTTCAGGTTGGCCCTGTACTAACAAATTTCTTTTTCGCTTGGGTTATTGTTTTTTTTAATGCTTTTATGTTGGCTTGGCTGCATATCTTCCAGGGCAGTGTAAAATAATTTCAACTGAGTTTTACTTATTTTCTATTTCTTCTAATACTCAGAATCATGTATGGGTTTTAATTTGAACTTTTACATTCATCTCCCTTTTTTTACTGAAAAAGGGTAAGGTGCCATTAGCATGCAATGCCATATGATTTCAGCCTCTTAAAATAGCTCATAGCCTGCTCCTCTCCAACAAGCTCTTGTGTTATTTTTTAAGCTTAGGAATACAGGACAAAAGCTATCACACTTCTCCCATCCCTATAATTGCTCAGCACCTTTGAAAATCAGGCCACTTTCACTGAGATGTCTAAATATAGTTTTAAATACTTAACTTTAGGAACTTAGATTTTTTTAAAAAATGAGGTCAAAATGATGAAACTATGTTTCTTTACCTTTGACATTCATAATGAAATTAATATTAAACTGGAAATGGATGCTTAAGACAAGTTCTGAGTATTTTTTTCTTACTTAAAATATTTTGTGGCTTTACTACCTGAACAGTTTGCCCTCAGTGTCTGAAATGCAGTGGTACATTCCAGCAGGTTTGCAAGCTAAAAAGCACCATTCTGCCCCCTTTCTGATACAAATGACAGCATTATGAGTGCTTGAAATGGCTCAGCAGGAGCTGCAGAGGCAATATTCCAGCAGGTGCACTAATTTGCTGAGACACAAGGCAAATTGCCCCCATACCACAACAGGAAATGATAGGAACTGGAAACCTCAGTTGTGAAAAGCTACAGATTGGCAACAGCTTTCTCCTTTGGGAAGCAGAGATCCCTTTTCCTACTCTGCATTTTGCTCTGCAGGAGCCAGAGCCCTGTTTCTAACAAGGTGTGATAGTACTGATCAGCTGATGGATGAGACCTTGCCCTGCCTGGACTCCTGCAAAGTTTGGAGACATACCTTCCTTACTCTTTCCTCACATTAAGTCACAGCTCACACTTTCGACAGCTCAGATGACACAAGCATGAACAAATTAAGACTAAATTTGTCTTGCTCAATGTCACCAAAACAGGAGAAGTATTATACCTACAGTTAAAAAGCCAGGCAGCAAAACACTGATCATCCAGGACTATGGAATCTACTACAATAAGAGATAAATATATAAATAATAATAAGAGGCAAATAATAAGAAAAGCACAGCCACTGAATTTATTCTTTTTTAATCCCACAGCAATTCTCTGCAGGTATTCCCACTGTTCAGATGATTCCAACAAACATCACACATCATGCACCTGGTGGTAAAGAGCAGCACAATGCCCAGAGAATCATCTGTAAAATGCAATCCCTAATATACAGCAAATAAAGGAAAGATTGCCTTTTCCCCCTCTGCTTTGGATCTACTTGTGGTTAGCCTGGAAGTCTCAATCCAATTTTCCTAACTGACATTACATTACTCTGCAGTTATGCATTTGCTCTTTAATGTTTATCTCGTAAATCTTAAACCATACGCTTTAGTCATGCCTGTGGAATATGTGATGTAACCTCACTAGATGTGTGTAATTAGACAGATGTAATCAAAAACCATACTCAAAGGAGGATCTTTTCTTTTCCAGACTTCAAATTCATAAGCAATGTTGAAAACAGATTGTAATTTAATCCCCGTATACAGTGCATAAACTGAAAGGACTTGGTTTGCCGAGAAGAAAAAAAAAAAAAGAAAAAAGGTTCAACATAATCTTCAGTATCTACAGCAGAACCACCATACACGAGCAGGTTCTACAAAAATAGATTGCAGCTTCCCTTGTACCTCTACATGACCCGAAGGTATATATCTACCTCTTATTACTGTTACTCAAGAACTAAGTACTGAAGTTCACTTTCATCTCCAGTTCAACACAACACCACAAAACTAGGGATAAAAACTTCTCTCCCATTGTAATTACAAGATTAAAATATGCAGTAATCTCAGTGGCTGGTAATTGCTATAACTAATAGTAAAGAGATTAAATGAAGAGGAAAAAAGTTTGGTCTGGATATCAGGAAAGAATTCCTAAGGGTAAGATCTGCAGTGCGCAACCCCAACACCCTTGAAGGCTCTGTTGGCTTCCTGGGAGCTGGGCCTCATTTACATATAAATTTATAGCAAGCTTTCATCAGAGATAAATGTGCAAGGCTTTATTTATTTATTTACGCTGTTAAACATACACAATGCTCTTCAAAAATACACAGGGAGAGAAAGTACAGATCAAGAGCTTCAAAGGAAACCGTTATCAGTGGAAAGACTGGCACTGCTTCTCTGAAACCAGCTTCTTAATGGCCAACTTTATCTACAATGAGGCCACCCGCAGCACAGCCCGCGCTGGAGCAACGCACGGGCGCAGCTGCAGGATTTTTTCAAGGCCCTGCTTCCAAGGAAGCTTGCACAAAAGGCAGCCGTCATACACAGGCTGCGAAGACAGATTCAAGCAAAGTTTAACCCTTGCTTAAAAATCTTGTTTGAAAACTATTTAAATGAAAAAATATCCTTTTTTTGTTCTGAGCAATTCCAGAGAACCATTTCTTTCAAAATGGTAAAAAAAAGAGTGGGTTTGTGGTGAAAACAAGAGGAATTATACTGACTGAAATACATTTCAACTTTGAAAATATCTGAAATTCCATGATTTACCAAATCTTTTTTTCCACATTTTATCCTCTGGCTGATACTCCTGAAGAAGAATGCAAAACAGAGTAAATATGAGCATGCTCACTTATTCCCAGTGGAGCCTGATGGGTTACCTTGAGCTGGGAACCAACTCCAGCAGCAGCAGACAGAGCCAGCAGACTGTTCCTCCTCCAAGAATACAGTTATCACATCTTTTGCAATCCAGGAGCATCAAAACCAAATTAATCGCGAGTAGTTTTCTAATAATGCTTAGCCACATCCTGCGTGACACAAGGCAAATGCGTGCAAGAGATATTTTGAAATCTGTGTACAACAGTTGTATTCTTTACTTTATTTTAAGGTTCCTGAAGCAAAATCCATGTTCTGAGCAGCTGAATTAGTTAACTCTTTGCTTCGAGCCTGTGAATTGCATCGTCCCCTTTTATGAGTGATGTGGTCACTTATTAAAAAAATGTGTCATGAGATGTATTACAGTACATTCATATCTGCTTCTCAACTACCAGTCATCTCATTAAATTCTCAGCATGTTCTCACTTTAGAGACATCCAGATAATATAGACAGCAACATTAACTGCAATAAAGACATTGCTACATGTAATGTAGCATCTAATTAACTGTGATCTCGGTGGGGCAAGGCCAGGAGAGGACAACTGAATAAAAACTATCTGCATTATTTAAAGTTATATACAAATAATGGCAGCAACACTGGTTTAATTAAAACTTAGAGGTGGTGATCCAAATTGGCTAAATCTGACACAGAAGTAATGGCCTCGATCAGGTTAAAGCAATTAGCCAATCTCTAGCCATCCTTTTCTTGTCTTTTCCACTTATTTATGGTTTAATGTCTATTAAAGCCCACTGTCTCCAGTTGGAGCAATACACTTTCCTCACTGCAATCCAAATTCAGTAGGATGGGAGCACAGCTCAAGGTCTTCCTTCAGCTTTTACACCCACTCCCTTTCACGTTTCCTGACTGATAAAATGGGGATAAGGGTTAGCACTACTGTGAGTTGCTTGTTTAAGATGCACTGGGCATCGCCAGGTTGAGCAGAAGGCAGTAAGTTCTATAGCTGGCAAGGTCTCAGGATTTTCAAGAAATAAAATCGTTGCACAGGGGCCCAACGTTGAATGAAATAAAGCCATTTGTTAACATATGCCTCTCTATTTTAATCGCTTGCTCTTCTTCAGTGCCAAACTAGTTGTTTTACTTCAAACTGTAATGCAAACCACTTTGTTTCTGAGTTTGCTATAGGCTGCCTCAAGGGTGCTTTCCAAATACTCTGTCACCTGTTTCTCTTGTTATTTTTGTAACATACAATTGTGAAGAGGAATGTTTTCTATATTAGCACAGGAAGACGATTTCTGCAAGTTCACCAGATTCCATGGTTGTAGATGTTGACTTTCACTAAAGTCTCCCCAAGCCACTGAACATCAGACTTTGCTCTCAAGCAAGAGTTCAAGTTGAATGATCATTAATAAACCTTTTCTTTTTAAAAAGCCAACCAAACCAAAAACCAACCCACCACGGTTGTAAAGAGATATTTTATTCCTCTTTTCCAGAGTAGCACATCCTCCTCAACTTGTGAATCATTTCAGGTCTCTTCTTCTGTCTCTCACAGTATGTCAGTTCCAACACTGTTTTAATGAAAGACTTGGCAAGCCTGTGCAGCTTTTTCACCTGTATTTTTTTAAAATTCATTCAGTATCTTCTCATGCACCACATTCCCTTACAGCCCCCATCAAGATAATACTTCACCCATATGTGAGTAAAAGTCTCTCCTCTCCCTGACACAGTCATTTCAAACATGGGCAACCACTCCCAGGGAGCCACTGCTAACAACATCTTTCCTCAATTTCCTTTTTCAGTTTTTCTTTTTCATTCATTCTCCTGAACAGGATATTGAAAAGTTTCTGAACTTTATAAAGGTCATCACATTAACAGACAGAAAATCCCTCCCTCAACCTTAATAAGGTATTTTCTTACTTTTCTCAGTTTCAAACTTCAGTATAAACTCTAAAGTTAATTAAAAGCTTCTTGCAGAGAGACTCTTTCCAAAATGTTCTTCCCAAAGTTTTTTGCATCCATATCCACTCCAAACTTAATTTAACTAAGCACTCCATTATCAGAGGCCAAAAAAATCAGTCTTGGCCAAATTGGTCAGTCAAGTAAGTGTGACACAAAGTACCAGTTAGAAGTGCTTCATCGTTGTGTCTGTTCATTTGGACATCTCCTACCTGCTGCTGTAAGTGAGAACTGTTACTCTTAATGATAAATTACTAAATGGACATTGTCAACGTATTATATATTTCATTTGAAGGATGTTTCCCTGCACAAGACGTGCCATGATAACCCCAAGTGGTGGATTGAAACTGAGGTGGAACATTTCTGCTTTTGCATTGTTTTTCTTTGTTTTCAATAGCCATTGCTTGGTATTGAGTGGTATTTGGTATTTAGGTTTTAAGTTTTACACAGTCTGTCAAATGGCTGAATGTAAAGTATTATTTACAAGACTAACTTTTTCCTTGGCTCTTCTACCTCATCTTATTTACAAATTGAAACTCAATTCATATACAGAAAAATCCAGTCTTAAAATGTCTTGATTTGTTAAAATGCTTCATTTAAATGCATGAGTTATTTTAAATAAGAAGAGTTACCATTTAAAGCAACAAAACAAGTACAGCTATAGTTAGTGAACTGGGAAAAAGTAGATCAACTGAACAAAATTTTTACTTGGGAATTGGAAGAGGGGCTTTTCCTAGTTTTACAGGCTCAGACTGGTTTCTATACAGAGTACACACTATTTAACTGAGCTAAACTAGGTAAAATGAGTGAAATAGTCTTTCTGCAACTGCCAATATTAATCAAAGACTGACTTATTACTTTAACACAGTCTAGTGTTCAGACAATAAATCATCTTATTTTAGCTTCCCTCAAGACCTTTTTTTTTTTCAAAATCCAACTCCTATAAATTTAACTTACATTTTTGTTTTCACATCCTTTTATACAGTGAAGTCCACAGACATACCGATAGAGGGGAAAACCCAAGAAGCTGGAAAAAAAATAGCTAGCAAAAGGTTAAATTTTACTAGTTGTTTCATGTTTTCAATTATTTGCTCTGTTTTAATTTCATGCCAATAGCAATCATCATTAATGCTGTGAAACTAAGATTTTGTTTAAACTTTTAAAATCTTTGAAGTTTTAACACAGAAAATAAAACATACAGCAGATTTCTAGGCACGTGAAGAGGCAAAAAGAAAGAAGCTTGAGCTTCAGATAGTATCAGGGCTCGGCTTCTGCCAACTCCTGTGGCAGTGCATAAATATTGCATTGCTGTGATGTTCCTCCTTTGCAAGTCTTTCACCGAGATGCATTAAGCCAGTATCAGGTTTGACTCACGCACACCAGAAGTTGTATCAAGGACGAAGTGTGAGGAAGTGATCTCATTCTGAATCTAGCAGATCTTTTACTGCCTAATCATGGATGTGGGAATTTCCTGCTGCTTCTGTAATAGAGTTTTTCTGGGGCGCTCTCAAGTCTGCATTACAGAGCTGATGACCAAGTCCAGAATTGTAAAGCCATAGCAGGATGGTGTGCCAGAGTTCACAAATGTCGAATGAATAATTTGCTAAAGAAACACTTCACCTTATACAAGATAATGTCCAGAACATTATGAAAAATCTTATGCTTACAGCAGCCCCAGACTCGGCACATTTCTGATGTTACACTGCTACGTTACAAACCTATGTCCTGTGTTCAGACCACTAAACAAAGGGCAAAAAAATGTGAATTGCCCTATAGACTGTACACAAAATGTCCCCTTTGGAAATTATATCTAGTCCCTAAAACTACATCTAAGAATACAATTATCTCCAAGCAATATATTATATCTGAGAATTGCTCATATCAAAGCTCACTGCTACTAAATTAAACTACCAGCATCCCTCGAATAAAATGAAAGCTCAGAACATCAATATCCGACTCATAATCCTTTGAGACATTTATAATGACAAACTGAAACAAAGTAACCACATGAAAATAGGTTCAATCTTCTTCCAGCCCTATACAGTACAGGTGTATGGTTTCTAAAAGTAAAATTAAACCAGTATTTTTTCCTCTCTACTTATCATCTCTTTTTAAACAAGAAAAATCCTCTACTAAGTGTTACATCTAAGTTTGAATTTAAATCTCTCTACTTTTGATGCACTATATTGAGAATACTCTTCATTCGTTGTTGAATTGACCTATTTGTCATCACTTTCTCACTTACCAGCTTATTACCCCCCATGCTCTGACCATACAGCCAAAACCCACTTTTGTAACCATTCTTGTGTCCAACAGTAGTTTAACAACATCTTACCGGTGAACCTGAAGATAAGCAAAAAAGCTATAAAGCAAACAGAGGAAAAGAGGATCTGCAGAAACAGTGAGCAGCACATAAAACATTTTGTTTTCCTAGTTATCTGCCTCTCATTATCCAAATGCAGCCTTCATTACACCTGAAAGTCAGATAAAAAAATACCATGTTTTACATTTGCTCATTCTTTCTTGCAAGATAATACAATAGTCTATACTGTACTAAAAAATTGCTTTATGCACTGCTTTGTTAGTAAAATGAAATCACAGTAAATGAATAAAAATTCCATTCTGAACTGACATGCTGAGAATATAAATTATGTTTTATAAAACCACCATACATAACTGTAATCTAGATAGACGCTGCTCGCATGAGCTATTAGACAACACTTTAAAAGCTGCAGTCTAGTTTAGAGGAGATAATTTTAATTGACTCAAGGGTGCATCTCAATGGTCCTGAAATTGTTAGGAAAATGTATTGCAGAGAAAGAGCATTCCCTCAGCTGTGGGGAGCAGAGTCAATGCGATCTAATAACGCTCTGGGTTTCCAACTGCTAGATGCATTTTGCGATTGGAAGTGATTGCATCGAGAGTGTAGATGGGCCACATAAATGGAAGCTTTTATCACTGGTTAGCATAATTACTGCACCCGTCTGCACTGTGTTTGCATCTGCTGGAGCTTGGTTAAGATTTTTGGAGAGTCACATAATGGGAGAACAGTTGTTTTCACAATGAGATGTTTCCATGGCTATATACATGGAATGCTGACTTACACCTTTTGGGGGGTTTCTGCTTGTCTTACAAGGAGAGCAAAGTGCATGAAATGGGCAGGCTTCTAGCACCCCACTAACTGGAGAGCCACATTAAACTGTTGTAAATCACTGATGAACAAGCGGGTCAAAACCAGTTATAATGAGGCATCCCACCATACACCCGAATGTTATCTTGGAACCTAGTTATACGAGAAATAGGATATTTTGAAAATTCTGTTCCTTTCAACTGACTCCCTAGCTTGGGACTGCTTATCTTGAAAGAGGTCTCAAGTAAGAAATCCCAAACTACAGACAGCATTTGTAAATTGAGCACCACTTTTCTCTCTCTCCTCATTTTTTTTTTAAATTTGAAACTTTTCTTACTCCTGCATTTCCTCCACTCGCTCAATCTTGAGGCAACACAAATCTCCTTAATTTTAACTAAACTCCTGTCAGTGCACATCTGATTTTCCTACTGAATTTAAAGGGGTTTTGTTATGTCATTCAGTTAAGCAAAGCTCTGCTCATTTCATACTAGTGCCCATATTACTGCTAGAGATTCACTGAGAGCCACTAAGAGCACATCCTGCAGGACTCCAGGTGCTATGCTGAAAGTCTTCCTTTCAACACAAGTCAAATCCAAAGTTTCAGCCCTAATCTTCAAAGCCTTCCTGAGAGCTGCACTCAGTCACCCGTAAAGTCAGCCCCTTCCTGCAATGCGGCCTTCCTGCAACAGCTCGGCTGCTCCCTGGGGTCATCCCATGGCTGAGATTCACAGCCATGGGAAATTGCACTCTGGGCAGCTGGCCTGCAACCGGGACAGTTACGTCTGCAAGGGATTATTAGGTTGGGCTGCAATTCTTGCCACTGTCAGAAGAGTTGAACTCATGCTTTCACTTTGGCTTTTCCCACCTAGTTTTTGAAATAAATCAATAAAAAGGGAGGAGAGAAGGAATTAGATATAACAATTGCTTTAACAGAGAATTTTTCATATGCATTGAACTACAATCAGTACTACCAAGACATTGTCTCAGCTGAAAGTCTCTCAGTGTGGATGTTGCATTTCCCTTTCCTTTAAGAGACACACGTATAAGAATTCATTTTACCTTTGATTTTGCCCTAGACCCGGGAGAGCATAAGCAACCAGCAGAGGCCTCTGACAGGTTGTTGGCCTCGGTCTATGTGCCTGCAAAACAGATTACACCTTATCATGGCTGAGCCAGGCACCATCACACCCCCCAGAAGGACCTCAGGGCCCTGAAATGGCAGTCTTACTTGTTAAGCCAAATCAGAACTCTCAGCTTTGAATCACGGCAGTGCTGGAATACCAATGGTGCTAAGCTAAAGCTACTTATCCAGTTCATTGGTAACCAAAGATTTTTAAGATCAACTAGTCCACCACTGCCATAGCTAAAGATTTTAATTGGTCTTGAAACAGCAAGACTACTGTAAATCAGGATGTAACAGTTTCATATTAGCCCCAGGAGACTCCGCACCTACTTTTACAGCAGCAAGTAAGGGCATTTGGAAGCCTTTGATTATGTTAACACAGGTCATTTTAAGTGAAACAAATATTCCGCTCACCCTGAAGGTTGGGACACTTGCACAGCAGGTGCGCTACAGCTGGTATGCTACTATTACCTTTGGTATGACAGATTAAGCAACGCAGATCTAGTTTTCCAGTCTATGGGTTTAATATATTAAAAGGATTATTTTTTTTTAATATACTAAGTTCCCATGCACACAGTTGCAGTTCATTGAAAAATTAGAGCAAGTACTCCAATTCATAACACAATCACAGTTTTCTGCCATGTTGAAAGAACAGAGAGGGAAGCAGGAATTTAGCTTATTCATTTCAGTTTCAGTTCACTTGAAACTGGGTATTATTATCAGTGTTCTGTAAATGAGTAAAGCTCTACTTTTCTACAGGAGACAGATCCTGCTGCTATCAATTTGGTTAAGCATCTCTGACAACACCACCTAAGAGCCCAGTTTCCATGGGCACACGTCCATGACACACAGTACAGCTCAGCGCAGGAGGGTATGGGGGTACCTGTCCGCACTCTCAGGCTCTGGAGGCACCAGCCCGGTGCTTCTGGGGCAGCCAGAGCAGAGCTCCTGTGCCTGGGACAGTCCACAACTGGATGATTCTTTCAGCACTTGTGACTAAATTAAGTTAGCAGCATCTGACATCTGTCCTTTCATATAAATTGAAATTTAAAAAAAAATATAAAATTCCTGACTTAGTTTGTTGTTGGTCTGTGGTTGTTTTGGTTTGTTTGTTTGTTTTTTAATTGTGGTTTTTTGTTGTTGATTTTTTTTTTTACTTTTCCCTCCTTGTCACCACCAGCGATGGAGGTTGGGCTGGTATCAGTCAGGCTGCTACATCACAGCTACAATGACAGTGGTACCCAGCAATAGAGTAAAGCTACCTGGGTTCACATATGTGACATAACTGTTTGGTGGTTGGTTTTTTACCCTTACTAGAACCAATACATTAGTCTGAATGTTAGAGGTACTTATTATAAAATATATAAAAAAAAATTCTACTTGGGTTTCTTCAACACTGTCTCAGAAAGAACTGTAAAAACAGCCACCAAAATCCTAGAAAATTCCTTTTGGATTTACAGTACCTCAGCTGACCACTCTAATTGAGAAATTCTGGCTATTACAGCTTTTTCAATCTAGCCAGTCAAAAATGTCTTAAAACACATTGTAGTCCTAAACCCTAGGCCTTGGGATGCAATAAGCTGTAAGTGCCTCACAATATATAGGCTACCAAAGTAACAAGTAAAGCCTTTGTGTAAGAGCAGGCAATAAACATCCATCTTTAACCTACCACAGTAAACACTTTCTGAAAAACTAAAAGCGAGAATCTCTTAGGTACTAATTGCTCTGCTTTCCACAGAGCTAGAAACACATTTTGCAGACAGTAATATACTTTTTAAGAATGTTTGGTGCGTTAACCACAGAACTACATATAAATAGTTCTGACTAAAGCTTGCTTTTAGGTACCAGTACAAAGTGTGCCAGAAGGAGACAAAACATACTTTAAAACCTATTCAAATTTTATTTAAAGAATAAAAATGAGCTTCAGTTAAGACTTCTTTCATTGCTACATCAATGCCAAATCCTTATTTGCAATATATAGAGCTAAAGTGAACAGAGGCATCTATCAGTTCAAATCCTGATCCTTGGATACTCTTATTAACTAGTTGTTTAACTTAATATAAAATTACTGCCACTCAAGGTAATAAGTTCTAACCATGTAACTTGATAAATCTATCATTATTACCTTGTATTTTTCCCTCTTCCAATGCAGTTGCGTAATATTGGCTGCCATAAATTAATTGTTATTTTAATAGAGTAAGACCGATTTAATGAATTCAAATGTGAAAAGGTCCAAATTGATTTTTTTTTCCTCCTCTTCTCTTATCAACCTGGACCACAATCCCTGTCATAAAAGTACAAGCTCTTCAAAAATAATTATTCGCTACCCAATTTAAAGGCTTCAGTGAGAACTTAATTTGATCTTCTATCTAGTCCCCAATTAAAAGAAATACACTATAAAAATAAAGTTGTTTCAAGATAGTGATGACAGCACTGGATGTAATATATTTATTTAAAACCATACAAAAGTAAGTGAAAAGCAAGATGTATAAATCAAAGAACAAATGTTTGATTTTATGCAGAACATTCTTTCCAGACTTTCTAAAGAAGCAGCAATATCATGCTTTACTGATCATTATAATTATAGGTTAACATTTGATTCATCTACGGAATAATCACCTTTATGAAAGCAAAGTGGGAATCTCTATTTTTGAATTTGAAAGCATGTAAATAAGTACCCAAGATGGTTTATTTCAAGCTTCAATTTTTATGTCCATTCATAGATCACTAATATTATATATACAGACATTAATGTACAAGGAAGCTTGAAAAGCTTTTGTAGCCATCCACCCAACAACTGGCCCAAAGTTCAAGCAGAGGGCATCTGATGCTAAATACCACTTCTCCACTTCTCCTAGTACATTCTCTTCCAAAAAGTAAACCTTTGTATAAGAAAACTCATTTATGAAAAGGTAAAACAATTGTCATTAAAATGATCGATACTTCATTTAGGTTGCACATAATGCATCACTGAATAATGCTTTAATGGCTGGAAATGAATCACATCCAGAAAATCTAAAACCAAATCCTGTAATAAATATTAGCTTGCCTGTCAGGCAATCAACCAGAACATTTCTGATGAATCTTTTAATCATACACTTGAGTCAAAGCTGTGCCCTGTCACTTCAAGGGATAACCAGCCTTGTCTGAAGCTTGTGAGACCTCAGATGGGAATAGGCTTTTTGCACCATTATTTCAGAACTTCATATAAAATATCCCTTTGATAAGTGGAGCTTTATTCAGACCTCTTTGCTGGATTGCATGCACCAGACAAGAGGCAAGTGTACTGAGCACTCTAGGAGTTATGGACTGACCTGAGCAGAGGCAGGCCCCCAGCAAAACCCATCTCCCTCCTGCAAGACCAGAGAATGCACATTGCCTGCTCTTGCTTCATACTCCCAGTAGTTACAGAGACAACCTATTACATAGGGCTACGCTCTAAATATATGTCTTTCTGATTAACATGCTATCTAACACCTGCACATATTTTGTTTCACAGCGAAAGTAGTCCTAGGAATGGTCTATTCTGGCTATTCAAAGCCTCCAGCCACATGGTATATGTTTATGCAGTTCTACTGGTATGCTGCATGGACCTGTGGGGACAGTAACCCACAGCTAGTTTTTCCACCAAGAAACTGCAGTGCAGTATCAGAAACAGACATTCTTTTCTTCCTGAAATGCACCACATTATGATCTGGGAGCTGGGCTTCGTTAGGAAAGTATTCCCTGTGTGACCTCAAGTATAGCATTCCCATCAACTTAAGCTTGGGGCAGCCAAAGGAGAAAAATTCAAACCAAGCAATACAACTAGATGATGCAATTTGGACATTTTAGAATGTTGTCCAAAAATAAATAATAAAAATAATAATAAAATCTTAGAGACCTCCTCCTACATGGTTGAGACTGACTTAATCACATGAGCCTTTATGAAAACCTCAAAACATGGAGTTTTTTGCAAAAGCCTTCAGAGCTGACAAGTCTGCTAAAGACACATTCAGTCTCAGCCCTTTACTAAAGATGTTCCTATTTCCTGTATTCTTTTGATATGAAATAAACCCATTCAGACTAAATGCATAAAGCTGCTTTTTATTTTAGCCATACAATACCTCCAACTTACTTTAAGCTCAAACTCAACACTGACTCATTGCAAAGTGGTGAAATTAGAAAACTCTGTCTCAGCCAGCTCTCCAAGATAACTCACCAATGCAGGAGAGCTTTGCTGAAGTCATTTGCAAAAGATTCACTGCTAACTTTTCCCTAAAGCTATCCTTCAATTACTGCATCTTTTAAACCTTGCACTGCATAAAAAGGATGACCCATGGGTGGCCCAGATATCAATTTTGAATTCTAAAGCAAAAACCTTACAAACTTATTCATGGTATGATTCACAACTTATTATACAATGAGTTTCACTAGCACTTCTCCGCCCACTGTTGATTTCCTAAAGCTCATGAGGTAACCACAGCAATTACTTACACAGAAATGTAATACACTGCATTACAGAAGTAACGCAATATGTTTTAGCAACCTATACACAGAGGAAAAGTCAACATCGTTTAAGCAGCCAGGTCTCCATGGACCACCAGTAATTCATATACTTTATTTTTTTAATAAAGGAAATTAATCCTGCTAATATTTCAATTAAAGTGTTGACACTTTCCACAGACAATGCCCACTGCTTGCACAAAGTGTGAAATACTGCTACTCAGACAGTTCCTACAATTTTGCAAATGAATCTGAACTAAAATGCTAATGGCCTGTTAGAAACCAAAATTTCTCCAAATAACAACCTACTCTAGAATCCCAAGTGAAACAAAATAAAATAAACCAAAGAAAATATTGTGGCCCTGTAGAAGTGCAAACTGAAAAATCAAGTGGGGGCATAGTGAGGAAATCATCAAGGGCTACACTAGTGCTCTACCACAGCTCTGTGTTTCTGCCTCAAGGGAAAAGCCTGGGAAGCTGGGAAAGGTCAGTGTCTCCTGCCAGCCACACCAGCCCCACTGGGCACCTCTGATGGCCAGCACCACGGGTGTAACAGCATAAAGCAACTGACACAGAGAAAGGGAATGCAAAAGGAGTGGCTATTGGGTTAATGAACATCCTTTTCCTTCTATGGAATGAGACAATAAGCCCTTAACGCAAACATCTTTTCCTCTTGACTAAAGCTCTGTAAAAACAATTGTTCCAGCATTTTTAAAGTCACAGTCTCACCATGGACCAGGATATCATTTCATGAATAAAAAAAATTAAAATTACTGAAATCACAGAAGCTAAAGAGTTCTCCTCAGGACACATTCAAAAATAACCTGTGCTACATTTAAAAAACTGTGAGAGATTATTCTGAAGTCCTCAAGTCTAAGTTAGCTCCAAGGCCATGTAAACTCTATACAAGGCAGGAGAAGGAGCATGGGAGGAATTTAGGTAAACTGTGGAATCCTGCTCGTATGTAAATTCCCTGGAGCAAATCCATAAGACATCCCTACAACTTTTGCTGTTTGTTTTTATGGTCATAGGCAAAGATGTGCTGGAATCAACAAGGAAAAAAAGACTTAGTGTCAGTAGCTTCAGGTCATTCATCAGAAGCTGATTTTGGTGCCTGAGCTATTTTCATCACTCCTGCCAATCAACTGAAAGAGAAAGGTGATCTCATCTGATTGATTTTCGTTGCCCACAGCTAAAATCTCTTTAATGGAGGTAGAAAACTTGTCATCACACAGCATTGTATTTTCCTTACAGAACTGTGCACACAGTGAAATACTAGAGACATGCACCAGTCTCAGCCAGCAATTTTTCCAGAGGAAGAATTAATATATATCATATTTTACCTTTGTGTACCCTCCACAGCTGTCAAAATCAGAAAATACGTTAACTCTTTCATTCTATTCCTCCATAAGGTTTAACAATCCTTATACCGTGTCAAGCTCGTAAATGAAATTTTTGAGCCCAAATAATTAATTTCCCACTAGATTTTAGTCTGTTGGAGAGGAAACAAAATTAGTCCCAAAACAGCCTGTGTAAAAATATTTCATGTACTTTCAGCTTAATGGAAAACATCAGGAAAGGCAAACATTTCAGAGATATTAAAAAATAATTCATTTATGTGTACCTGGCTGTTTCACCTCTAACTAAAAGCGAATTATGTTTCATTATTCCTACTTTGTAGATGGCTATACTCCTGCTTACAATACCTCAGTTTCCCTAAAGAGAAGCTGGTTGGTTGCAAGAACAAAAGAGCTGTTGTTTCTATCATCATGAGAAGAATAGGGTGTAGTTTTCTGTTTGTTTTTTTAGCCACCCTGGATTTTCCTCATCATCTTTTCCTGCGTGGAAGCTTTCAGACTTTCAGTCATGTAACACAAAGAGTTCCAGCCGCAACTGACACAAAAAGGTGCAGGAAAAGTGACTGGATTTCAAGCAGCAAGCTCATGTCATTGATCGCCAGTGAGCTGTGTCCAAATATGCACACACAGATGAAAACTTGGCCCTACAAACGCCATCCAACCCAATGCTCTGGGGAATCCACTGATATTTGGGTTGGAGATGAAATTTCTTTCCTCTTTAGACCAGAGCTTTGTAAAGAGCAGATGTTTTCAATGATGTATCCATAATTATGCCAAGATTTTTTTTTTCCTGAGCAGTTAATTTCACATCCAGCAACGTGTGCAAGTAATTTAAAGTTGTTCCTTCTGATACAAGATACCTCACACTTGTCTATGCTGACTTTCATCTGCTGTCAAGCTGTCTGAGCTAGATACAGACACACACACAACAGCAACTGGAGGACTGTGCACAGAAGTGGAGTGCAACATCTCCCCTGTTCCACAGCCCAGAACATGAACTGGCTCCTGGAGGTCCTAAAGGCGAAAGTTGACCTTTCATTACCATTCCTTTCCACATTAGCAGCAACCTCAGCCTTGTTGCCTGGTTTGGTCAGGTTCTCTTGAACTCCCTCCTAGTCTGCACGAGCACCAACTTAGCTAAATACTTGTCACCTATTTATTTTACAAATCTTAAAGCAATTAGTAAGTATATTAGCAGTACTGTCTTTATATAGAAGCTTAAAATAAACAAATAAAAGCATTTAATCATTGAAAGCAGATTCATTCCTATTCTAATCTAAAAGCATGACCACAGAAGTGCAATGAAATTGAATAATGTAATTATGTTCACACATTCAGCAATGATGTAACTTCAGAATTTGCGTGTCCTGTTTCAAATTAAGTAGCAACTTTAAGTGTAAACAGCTGCACTCACACCAGCAGCTTACCTGGTTGGGTTTCAACAATACCATTCAAACATTAGGACCCTGGCAGCTTGGGCTAACAGAGCTGCTCCTGTGCTGATAGCTGGGCCAAATTCTACACTTTCAGTGTCTTTGTGTTAACCTGCAAAAAATGTGACTCCTGTGTAACCCTGTACTTTACAGACAGTAGTCACAGGATTTATCAAAGTTTCCTGCTCTATCACCGTTTCTATCATACAACGGCAGAACTGGAGTAGGTTGCCCAGTAGTGCTCACTCTTCTGGCTTTCACACTTGCTATGAATAAATTCAACTTGGAGAAGGTTTGAAACATTTGTCCAACATGTACTCCTATCTACACAAAACGTTTTCTTACAGTCGAACGCAAGAGTATGCAAAGCCAGGCAAAGAGATGGCCAGGACACAATGTGTTTTGAATATCCTAACTGGCATCTAGTCCCTTGGGAACCACTGCCAGCAGGAACAGATGAGCTGCTCTGTGCTGAGGAGGTATAATAAACATGGCAGTTTTCAGCAGCTCCCTGACACCTCCACCATCTGCTACAGTAACATATTAGTGTGAAACAAGAGTCATCGGAGTCTGAATGCAGACTTGTGCTTGGAGTACAGTGAAATTAAACCAATGTTAAGCAAAATGGAGTATAGTCGTACAGCTATGCGCTGGGAAACATCCTTCAGTGGGTCTGCCTGTCTGATGGCTGTGGATAAGCTATGGAAGGGCAAGCTTCTGTTTCATAATTTTTTTTTTTTGAAGTCTGAATTTTCATTCTTGATAATTTCAAGGTTCATTAATCACTGCAGCACATGAACAGCAATTGTAAAAGATATATAATGGAGAATAAAAATGCAGGATCCATGCCTTAATGGAACTGGTGTAACCAAGGTGGCTTCTCACAACTTTCTGTGAGTCTATCTGAAATTTCCACAAAGTACATGGAGAGGAAATACATTTCAGACCAACAGCATGACAAAACCACCTCAAGTAATTGCTAAGGTAGATTGAAAAGTAATGGAGATTTTTTTGGCACTCACACTGCTCCTTACTGCTCTCGTGTTTCTAGCTTATTAGAAATCAAAGGGAAAGAAACTAAATCTGGGTGGCAGATGCTAACCATCTCAAGAAATGCTTTACTCCCTCTATATTAAGACAGAAAAGAACCAAAGTAAAGTCCAGCTTCCTTATGGTAACAACTGGGGAACTGGATCCTCAGCAGGTGGTTCTTAACAAGCTTTGCTTTCCACAAAGCATCTAAAAAATGGAAGAACTTCTGCAAGCAATCGAAAAATGCACAAAACATACACAGACCTTGGAAAAAGAAAAAGAAGAAGAAACCCCACACAACATTCTTTCCAATCAATCCCTTGACTATACACAGGCCGTGCTGCAACCCTGTCAAAAAAATTAATTCCAACACCATCTGAACCTCAGGCAAGATGGTTATCTGGTCCATATTTTACCTCATGTTTGGGTTGCCTGACACACCTAATCAAATCCATGGCTTTGGTACCTTCCCAGCTTCCTCACTGCATCAGATGCAAGACAATGTACAAAACCCATTTCGGATAGAATGATTTGACATGGAAAACACAGTTCATCCAGAAGGAAAGATTTCAGATATGAAAAGGCTCCAAATCCCTGTGTATCAGAGATCTCTACATTATATCTTTTCTGCTTCATGGACATGCTCATTATAGAGAGGTAAGAAATTTGGACTAGATGATCCTTGTGGTCCCTTCCAACCTGGTATTCTATGTATTCTATAAGAAATTCAGCTTTAATTTCATAATAGGAAAGTTTCCTGTCAATACTGCTTAACACTTACCATCACCAAGGAAGAACCTCAGCATTTATCAGTCTTGTAATAATAAATATGAAAAGGCAATGTGACAATTTGATGGTCTGGTAGGTCCTTGAAATTTGGAAAACAGCAAGTGCCACTGTTTACAGAAAGTCCATCTGATCTTTAAATATCATTCCGATTCCTTCCTAAAAATTGAAAGGAATTGAAGCAAGAAATACTGTGTTCTTTATCTCACACCGCAAGTTTATTTTAAGATAATATTTGTATTACAGGTCTATTGTCATCATGATTTAGAGCCTTGCTCTTCAGACAGCTACGCTCATAGTTTAAGTTGCAAAATCTGTACAGAAGTAACTCAGGAGCCTGGCAGCCCGGTGTTCTGAACATCTCACCGATTTGTCAGGGGTATTAAGTTATGAGCTTTCACTTTGCCTCAAAGCTTCAACCTATTGCACACTTGAAACAGAAACATAAGACCATCCACTAGCCACTGCTTCTGGATGCCGAGAGGTTCTTGTCAGAAGGTGTGTTCTTCTTTGTGTTCTGGCTTTACAATCCAGAAGCGCTTGTGGCTATCGTACCCTACTTTTCATAATAGCAAAATATTTTAAGGTAATAATACAAAAAATTAACAACAAAGAAATGGTATGAAGAACTGTTAGAAGACCACAATGAAGAGCTGCATTTGGTTTAACTTGCAGAGAATAAGACCTTTCAGTCACTTTAAAGCTTCTAATTTGTTCAGAATAAAACAGGTAGCAAAGGCTTATACTTTCCCACGCATACAAGCTCACGAGACAGAAGTGCTCCTCTCCAGCAGATCTATACAGTAGAGATGAGGAAAATCTTTATCTACTAGCAGTCACACAAAGCAAAAGCAAGCAATGATACCCAGATCTTCTCCTAAGGGAAACTATATTTTAAAGGGCTGTTCCCTATAGCAGCCATACAAATTCATACATCCACATGTATGCAGTCCCATGGATCTCTTTCTCTTGCTTGAACTCCATGCTGTCCCTAGTTTGTATAGTGTTGGCTATTTGCCTATATGACAGAAATTACAAGCACCACCTTCACACAGGAGCTTGCTGATGCTTCATGATGAAGCTCTTTCCATCAATCATGATTTGTTTCCAGTTGCTCTTCATATTCTTCAGATGTCTCAGACATTCCAAATCAAAGCACCCATCCTCCACATAGTTGCGGGATTTACAGATTCCCATGCACAAATGCGTTAGCAGAATGCTCTGGTATTTCACTATCAATAACTATACTCCACCTTCTATGTCTCATTATCTTAACTGGTCATATGCTTCTGGGCCTAAATTAAACTGGTTTTATGCTAAAATGTTGAAGAAATAAACTGTATTAAAACATTCCCTGAATAAACCTCTGCCACATCACTGAGGGAGACATACTACTAGGCCACACGTAGCTCAGATATTTTCTATGATTCTCTCTGACCAGAAGGCATCCATTGTCTTGTTAAGAGCTCTGCAGTTGGACCTCATGGAAATATCTTGGCATTCCCCTGAAGTCATAAAATGCAGATGTAGTGGTTTGCACCGAGCTGATGCTTTGGAGATGTGCCATCACACAGACTCAACACATTATTAATCTGGTCACAATTTCCATTTAAACTCAATGACACTTAAAATGATACGGTTTTTACATTTAAATTATAGATAGGCTTGGAAGTATTTTAATCAGTAATCAATTTCTTATCCCACCCAAAAACAGATGGTAAAATATTTCAGTTAATAACAGGAATGTATGAAGGAAAAAAGGCTTAGAAAATAATAATACTAAGCAACACAAAGAATGTTTAATAAATGAGCTGAACCCTGAGCTCACTGGAGTCAGAGAAAAATACTGTCTGCACCGTCACTAAGTCAATATTGGGACACTATGGCACATGTCGGTATTTGCTGATTTTCAGCATATGCCGCGTACTTCCAGTGGATGCTTTCAAATGAAGCATTAAAAAAAATAAACCATTTCGCCCTTGTTAAAAATAACAAGTCTCACTACTTTCTTATTAATCGTGATAAATACTTTTTCCGATCAAAAATGAAAAACATACAATTGGATTATCAGGATAAATATATTCAATACAAAATCCTCCCAAGGGCAGTCATAAAACCTCAGCAATGGTGTCACTGATTTTTTTTCAAAATACAGTGTAGCAACATATGCCATTGTACACAGATCAGGTAAGCAACGTTTATAAACAAACAGCACATCAACTCGGTGCCTGGTCAGAAGCTACTGTTCTAGCTCTAGTGTGACTATAAGGAATAGTAATTAACATCTACCAGCCAGCTCAGTATTTGCTGAATGTTAAATAGCTTCAGTAATGTTAAAATAGCTTTTGAAAGCAAACTGCTTGTTCCTACTGAGGTAGGAAATTAAAGAAATTTTAATTAAACAAAGGTAATGTTTCTAGGTGCACTCAAAATCTGGCTGGATTTGAGTAGGTTTGTGTAGGAAGAAATACACTCTGGACTGTCAAAAGAAGATCCTATGACTGGCATGAGAAAAGTTAGTTTTGAAAATATTTAGAAGAGGATTTTTTTTCTAGCCATCATTCTTGGACATAGCTACATTAGTGTAAATGAAAGAAAACCTGAAGTGCGGAGAAGCTCACCCCAAAAGCTAGATTTCAGTGAAACTATGAACTAAATGAGCATCTTCTAGAAAAAAGTGCTGGGCAACACTGGCAAATGGCACTGTCACAGCGTCACCTGTACCACATCTTGCCAGTCAGAAGAAGCCACAACCTGACCTCTGGCCATAGCTCCATTCACCTTTCCTTAAGTCACAGTGTAATATTCAGGAGAAGCACTGTTGCTTAACTTCAGAATAAGTTTCCCTCTCAACCTGACAGGTCTTTGCTATATCCTACTTTGCAACAGAGCAGCCAAAATCATTGCACAGCCTGACAAGCTGCCTGGTTGCAGTTTTTTGTTTGCTGAAGGAAAGGAGCAGTTGTAACAGGAAAGTTAACATATGGCGTCGCTGCACAAAAAAGAAGATACCATCGCAGAACACCCATTCTCTCCTAGGACAGGTTCCCTTTCCAGCTGAAGAAAACTCACTTTCAAGCCACCTCTATTCCAAAATCATGTTTTCTGCTGAATCTTTCAAACCCAGCCTTCAAACCAGTATTTATCTCACAGTTCTCAATCATGTAATCTATCCATAGCAAGAAGAACTCTTCTTCAATTCATTAAAAATTTTGCAGGATCAAGGCTTTTCTTAAGCAACCACTGAATACACCCAAAAGGCTTATTATTTACCTTCTGTACAAGCTGGTTTCTGGTATTTGCTGGTTTGCAATATACTTGCAAAAGTTAATATGAAAACAGCATTTAATGCAGCTTGGAATGACGCTGCTGTGGTTTCTGCAGCTTTCCCTGTACTTTTAAGGGAAATATTTCAAAATCCACAAAACATATACACACCATAGTTAATACTGTCTCTAATAATGCTGGTTTGCTATCTTCTGCTAGTGACTTTTTCAAGGCACGACTACTCATGTGATTAAAATAACCCAATAATAATGTTGCAAAAACCCCTCACATTTAAAAAGGGAAATAACCTGGGGATCAGTTATACACTTCATCATGGTTTACCACTAGAAACACTGAGTGGAGAGTCAAAAACAAAAAGGCAAGGGATTTTTTACCCATCACATTCAACATGAGCACCTCAGGCATACTGTTCCACTTTAGCGCTGAAGAAGCTACCAGAAAACATAGCAATGAACAAGAAAAGAGAATTACGTATTTTCTGTCCCAAAAGTCTTGGTCACAGCTAGCTAATTACTTATTATTACGTTGTCATGGTGAGCATCTCTTCTTCCCCTTCTTAAAACAGTGTGCTTCCTTTACCAAAATGATAGGAAAAATAAAAATAATAATTAAAAATAATAAAATAAAACCTCACAGTCAATCATCTGTACCTCCCCTTCTTGCATCACAAGGATACACTCACATAAAGCAACATGTCCTAGTCTCACCAACACACCCTAAAGTGGTCACACTCAAACTTTGGCTCTCCCTGGAAAAATCTTACGGTAAATGGAATAGTGATGGAATGTAAACTCTTAGAATGAAAGTCCAAAAGACAATTAAAATGTCCCAGTTTTGGGAAGCAAAAATGTTTCACAACAAAACAATACCTTCATGGGGTAAACAGCTTAAAAAAGAAAATCCTGAAAAAGCCAAAACCTCTGCAAGGGTGTACCACTGCATGATTCTTTACAGGGCACATCTTCCCTTAAGCGTTTATAAATCGATGCTGCATTTTCCGAGGTAGAGAAATGGAGAAATATCACTCTCCACAACACTGACATTTGAGTTTGTTAAGAATGCACATTTAGGCAGGAGCAGGATTAGCATACTTCATTAGGGGCTACGATCGGGAAGGGGCTGCACTTTGTGTTTTTCATTTTGTGTGAATTTCTGAATGAAAACCCAAAGCACATGCCGAGTGTGTTTAGAACTCAAGATTTTTTTTCAGAGCAAGGAGGTATATTCCTACCCTTCTATAGTTAAACGTGGATGTGAATAGGGGCTTAAACCAAAATTAGAGGAAAAAAAAAAGAACCTCAACGTAATTGACTATCACAGATTTCTTTTCTGACCCAAGCCTTTGGTCACAGAGAGCAAGTTTTCTTCCACATCATCTGTCAGCATCAAT
The DNA here is from genome assembly GCF_000695765.1 of Mesitornis unicolor. Taxonomy (NCBI): domain Eukaryota; kingdom Metazoa; phylum Chordata; class Aves; order Mesitornithiformes; family Mesitornithidae; genus Mesitornis; species Mesitornis unicolor. The sequence continues at coordinate 152,549 of NW_010198300.1, forward strand.
ATTTCTCCCACACAGAACAACTCAGTCCATGCACAAAATGGAACAAAAGAAAACAGCAAATTCTTGTACTCTCTCCTCACAGTTGATAAATGCTGCTTACAGAGATCTCAGTGTAGTTGTTTGTGATGGAAATATTAAACTTATACATAATTCATAACTGTAACAACTTATGCCTTTAAGCATATTTTCTACTTATTTTCATTACTACTTTTCATATTCTATGCTTTCCAAAATTCTGGGACTGCTGCCACCTTAGAGACATGATTGAATCAAGTATTCCACCATGCAATCATCACTTCAATATTAAATGAAACAACAGCCTGTATATTTTACACCTGAAGATCGTTATACTGTGACCCAAGGAAAGAATGTGCCTTAAGTGAAGTTTAAAAACAACCAGATTTATTTAATTAAGAAGTTGTCTACAGCCCTAGGACTTAATCTAAATTAAATGGACCTAAACCCTATTTATGGCTCTTCAGTTATCCAAAAAAATCTGCTCCAAGAACTGATTTTATTTATTTCATGTAACAAAAAAGACAACCAGTATTGTCACCTGTAACAGCTCCCTCAGAAATAAATCTGAACACAGAACACAGTACTATGTGACTGCTACAGAAGAACTTGGACAGCATACACAATCAGGAGATTCCTGTCATGATTGACATGACACTGACTTTCTATACTGCAGTGAGTTCAATAACCCAAAGCCCCGGGTCTGCACAGCCTTATACTGGAATGCTGGGTAATACCTGAAGTAGCAGCAAAAAAGTGCTTAGTAATCGGCTATAGGTCCATAACACAAACTTCAACGCATTTTATTTCACCAATTCACAAATGAGTTCTGCGTTCACATTCTCTACTGTTTTCTAAGCTGCCCATAGGATCCTTGCTTAATGTATTTTCACAATCACTGTGGCCTAGAATGAGAGCTGTGTTGTAACAGAGTACTAACGTTAATCTTTATTATGTTTAGGCTTGCAGTGAATTGCGGGATGGTCACTGAAGGAAGCAATAGAGTGCAGCATAATTTCATTGATCTCACAAGGAGATGTGACCTTTCCACAAAGGTGTATGAAGAAACAAAGCCAGTAGCTTTGCAGCTGCATAAAGAGCACTGTTTCTCAGGGTCAGAGCCAATACTCGGTCAGCTGCTGTACAAGAACCTACAAAGTGACCTCTTTCTAGTGGCTTTTAGTTTTCAAGATGCTTTCAAGAGATTTGGGATTTCAGCTAAAGTTTTATTTGCTTTCTATTCATGACATTGTGGCATTAAAAAAGAAGTGCTACCTTATGAAGAACCAAAAGACTGAAATTTAGTCATCACTATGGCATTGTGTGGTCCAGTTCAAACAGCTGCCCTACCTCCTCGGTGCTCAGCAGGAGTCGGGCTGGTCTCTCCACCGCCTTCTGCCTTCAAAATTTTCATACAGCAAAACTGTTCCAGATGAATCCCTGCATTAGAATGGGATTCCCCAATCACTCCAAGGGGAGTCCACGAAACTGCACAGATCTAGGCAGGCAAAGCAGATGTGTCCAAGCATTAACTTTCTAAGGGGATTTATAAATCATCCCCAGACTACTTAAGTCTACCATGCAGTGCTTTACCTCTTCAAGTGCTAATATATTTTTAAAAAGTAGAGCAAGTTCTAGCATTACTCCAATGCAGTGGCAAATTATAAGAAATTATGACATGGTAAGAGTATTACATATGCATGAAGTGATCCTGCTTGCTAGGATAACACCGTACATGATGGTTTGAATTAATTTTCCAACTAGAAGACAATGTTTATTAATAAAGTGTGACAAAAAAAATCAAATATGTTGCTTTAAAAATCAGGGAATAAATTTGTGTAGCAATCAGATACAACTTCAGTAATGAGTGTGTTATCATAGCCCGAGAGAGACAAAAAGGCATTTTCAGTGTAACAAAAAAGAAACCTTTCATGACTCAGGCAAGTAAATCAAGTGGGATTTTCAGAATCAGTCATTTGACTCTGAGCAAGGCAGATTCTCAAGGAAAGCTGCATGGCTTCACAGCCTCACACGCAGAAGAGCCTCTGAATTCATGTAGCCATCCTATTTGTGTAGGAAATAATAACACCTGCCTATTCTGGTCCACAACTCGCTTTCCTGAATGAAACTCCAAAATTTCTCACCAAGAGCAAGATCAAAGTCTTTTTGCTTGTTCAATCAACCATGAAGAGCATGGCTTCTCCTTTGCCAGTCTGTGCATGGGTAACCCAATACCATTTGCTGACCCGTTTAATCCCAGCACAAAGGCTGTATGCAGATACTATAAGGAGGATGTACTGGTGAGAATGAAAGCAAGGAAAAGAGGTAACATCATCTAAGCACAGCATTCCCACTATCCAAGTAGATGATAGCTTCTGATAGGAGCAGCACAGATAAAGAGGGACAAATAATATCCATGGGTTGCAATTTCCAGAGGCTAAAACATGAAAGGGGGCTAACTGCTGAGGATTAGGTACTGACAGAGGGGAAAACTCACTGGAGAATCAGTTACAGCACTGCCTCTGTACAGACTAACTATAGATTTTTCTGAACACCATGAAAAAGTGGAAACAGGTGATTTTGTTTCTACACAGTGTTATTCTCAAAAGAAAAATACAGAGACACCCTATATGGCATCACACACTCCCTTCTCTACCCTCCTGCACACAGAGGGATAGAAACCTGCTCACACCCATTCCCACTGCCCTTCAAGATAGTCACAATTTGTCCTTCAGTTCCTCCAGTGAAAGTCTCATATCTCTATCAGCTACCCAAGCCTTCCTTTCCTCCCAAATTCCTCTTGTTCTTCATCCCAGCATCCAGGCCACACATCCCTTGACGAGGCAAATATCCACTCCAGGCCCAAGCATCTGTTCCACACATCCCTGCTTCGGCAGAGTTCTCAGCTCCCACTTTCTCTGGTTACTGTTTCCTCCTCCTCTGCCCACTCTCACATCCACAGCCAACCTCTCACTTCCCCTCTTCTTTTAGCATGGCTCAATTCATCTGCCTGTTTGGCTTGGTTAGAAACTGCCACTCACACAGTCCTCATTCCCCAGAGGCACAAGCAGACATTAAGAAACAGCTTTAAATAGAGCAAAGCGAAAGGTTTTTGTCTAGTCCTGAAGCATTTGAAGTCTGCAATGCTGCAATTGTTTTAAAGCATCTTAAAACACATTCCTAGCAAAGCCATGCATTACTGAATATCCTAACGGTAGCTTTTAGATTTGTTTAAATTCCCGATAGCTAGCATGTATCCACAGCAGTATGCATATGTCTGATCACTTGATAGTTCATACTATTAGCTCCCAGATACACACCAGGCTACCCAGTCATTAGCCATATCCTTGCAGCCTGAGATGCAATTGAACATGATGAGGAAGGAAAGAGAAGAGTATGGCGGCTCAGTCTGAAAATAATTTCCAAAAGAATCCTCCACAAACAATGCTTCAAGATATACTTGACTAAAGTAATCTTTAATAAACAATGCAGGAAAAAAAAATCATTTACTGTGTGGCTGTTATCAGAAACCACTGTGCACTTCAGAGTAGGCAGACATCTGTTACATCTGTTTCAATGAAAACCCCCAAGGAATATTCTGCAGTTTGGCACTGCAGTTGAACGTTATAATGTCAAATATGAAGAACATAACACAGCAGGGTGTCCAGGGACAGGGAAAGGCAATCCAAAGGACTGCCCTACTTTCTGTTAAAAATAGGTCAAAGAGACGGTATAATCAAAGTCTGGCAGCGCATACTAATTACTGACAGCACGTCTTACACTTGCAGTGACTGGAAGCAACCCATGCACAATCTTATTGGCTAAATACATAAGAAGCCTTCTTAGATATTTAATATTTGAAACAAAAATGCAGATTTTCTATGTCTGCAAGAAATCAGTTTTACTCTGGATGATGTATCAGATTAATTTCCAGTTAAATCAATAACTAATGGAGACTTACTTTCCACATAATGATTTAAAATTCATTAACGTATACTTGCTGAACTAATAAACAAATATGTTACACTGTGAATCTCAAATAGCTTGTAGATGATGCTAATTACAGGACATGAGATTGCTGCACAAGTGCTGCACAAAACCACCTGTGATAGCACCAGAGAGAGCAAAAGGAATCAGAGAGAAGAAAGAAAGAGAAGAATTTGCACATTTTTAAAGGTAAAGTGCCGAAATTAAAAGACAAAAATGAGTGTCCATACCTAAAAATTAATACATGTCCTCAGCATTATATTCAAGACCAGTCAGCAACTTGACGGTTCCTTTTAATTTCTAGAAAAAGTAGCCCAGAAAGAAAAAGCTAATGTCATTGTATCCCTGGGATAAAAACATCACTGGTTTAGCTTCAGTCACAAGTTCTCTACATACCTGTGCTTTGTTACTTGACAAGAATATCAGAAAAAGGAAAAAGGCTGAGAATATCATCTGGCAGTTTACACTAAAACAATAAATGAACTGACCTGTTAAACAAAGGCTTTTTCTAGAGACCTCAAGCAATCTCACAAAATCCTCCATAAATGAACACCTGTAAGGAAGAACAAAAAAGTAATATCTTGAATCAGAAAGTGATATGATATGATAATGATTTCAGTTAGATACACACATAACTTGCATGATGCAACATCATTGACTTGGCTGTATCACCTCTCCTCTTCAATCTGTTCACCCTAACAAAAAAAATCTGAAACAGCAATAATGTATTTACTAGGCAACAAGATTATGGGTCTCCACAGCCTAAGTAAGGATTGCAAACAAATGCTCTCAGAAAATTATTCTTTGAAGTCTATTGCTTTATTTCAAGAGGAGGAATGGGAAACCAGATAGGTGAATAGAGAATTGTTTATTTTCTACATCTCTACTGAATGAGCACAATTGTCAAACTACAATCTAAAGTTTATTTAGTTGTGAACAAAGGAAAGGTTCTCTTACTTCTCTAATGTGAACATTTTGGATACAGCAAATGTGCAAAACTTAATAGCAAATTGCTATTCTTACAGTAGAGCAACTTCAAAAACCAGAAAATGCACTTCTTTTCCAAGTGGAGATTTCCCAATGATAGCAGAAGTAATGCTCAGCAATACGAAGAAACTTTCCAGTTTTCTTAAATAGTTTTAAATTAGAAACAAATGAAAGAATTTCATTTACTTATAATCTTTACAAGGAATTTTTCTTTTTAATGATTGGATAATTCTATCCTTTAAGTTACAACAAACTCCTGTCTCAGCAAAGGTCCCATGGTGAAGAGCATTAGTGATTGTGTTTTGCAACCAGAATGAAGGAAGAGCTGGCTGGAGCATTATTTGCCCAAGAACACACAACTGAGCATTACTTGTCAAGAATTTAGTCTTAATTTAAGGCATTTAAACTGGATATAGTAGAATTCATGACTGCAGTTTTCAGAATTTATTTTTCCTGTGGTATTAGATACTTGCAAGTTATATATGAAAATAGTAATGTAGAAACTTATACACGCACAGGGATAGAAGAGTACTGTAAGTACTTGGCTTCGTAAGGCTGTAAGTACAAAGCAAATTCAGACGCCTCCATTTGCACTAGCATTGAGCATTTTTGCACTTATTTCATCCTGTACGAAATTATGTCAAAGCAACAAGACATTTTGAGGCTTTTGACCCAAGAATTATTGCTTCCAAGTCAGTTCTGACAAACATATCAGTCCTGAAAATCCATCCATCCCTCCAGCAGGATTTTCTGATGGTATATTCAGATACACAAGAAAAGACAATCTTATTATAATAAGTGGAAGCGTATAGGTGGATTATGTACACTGAGAGAATTTACAGAAATGTCTGCAAGAAAGCTACCAATTTAACAAATAATCAATATAAAAATTCTGCAAAGTCATCAGAGAACATATGAACTTGATAAAATCTATTTAGACTTGGCTTTCTCCTTTTCTTCTACCAAGACTCACATAATTAATTTTGAATTACAATTTCCAACTAGTTTAGTAAATCTAGGTAACCTGAAGGAATAAGAGGCAGACAGTGAAGACCTTACAGCATGGCACCGCACAAAGGCTGTGATCAGTGGCATTTCCTGTATTGGATGGTAGGTCACAAGTTATTTCAGTGTTGAAAAAGTCTAGAGGAATACTGATGAAAATACTCTGCATTTCAGAAGCAATGAAAAATATTTCTTTGAGATGTTTAATTCTGCTTTATACATAACAGCAGCCTCTTCAATTTTCTTGTGAAAGCATCGATCCTGAGAGGCAGGATCAGTAGGAGATTGATTAGTGAAGCCTTACACACATCTATCATTTAATAGAGGTTATCTAATCCTTCTGGCTGCTAATCTGTTGAAAGCAGCCATCCAGATAGTAACAACTATAAACTCTCTGGTTCCAACAGCGCCTACATGGACAAACGGGTCTGTAACAAGTCGCTTGTGAATAGTACTGAAGTTCCTGTAATTCAGACAGCAACTATCCTAATTGCTTATCTCCGTGCTTTCAAGGCAAGATGTCTTTTACCATTATTTAATTGCACATTGTAAGAAAGATGGAGGAGGAAAACACATAGTCAGATTTTAGCAAAACAGAGGGTCCTTTCTTGAACTGTGTATTACAAACAATTAGGAGTCAACTGAAGTACTGTAGCTGTACACTTGCAAACTCAGAAAACCCAGTCACTCACACATTGCTGTTTCTCTTGACCTTAGCCACAGACTGATAGATTCTCTGCAAGCATTGCCCAGCTCATATAATAAAGCCTCGTGTTTAAGAGAGGAAAAAAATTATATATCTCAGTCTCACACCTGACCAACCCACCACAGCTGAGTATTACATAGAAAAATTACGGTATAAACTAAACAGCTTGATTTATTACTTTTTAAGAGATTAATATTCCCAATATCTGCTGAAAATAACTGTCAGACACTGCTGAGTTAAAATACTAATCAGGAAACTCACAACATTCTTCACATTAATTTTTTTGCCATTTTTTATAACCTAGAAGTTGCCACAAATGTTTTCTTTTTAAAAAAAATCGGAAACAAGAGTTGTGTCCCGTAACTAAGATTATAGGAAAGTGGTCTCCCCTTTGATGTTCGTTAATGCTAAATGAAGTTCCATGCATAAAGGATGCTTATGTCTGCTCATCGTGTAAGTGAAAGCTTCTGTCCAAAGCAGATTTTTCTGTCCAATTTTCCCAAGGGCAATCATACTCCACACGTGGTGCTTGTCCAGCTATCTGTCCTCCCAGAAGCTTTCCAACACACTGACCAATCTGAGCTCCACTTGCTCTTTGAGAGTATTACAATTCTATAGGTTTCACAGAAATTGGCAGCTATGCAAGAGGAGACAAGAAAAGACACACAGATGTATAACTTGATTTTCAGACGTTTAACTCACTCTTCTGCCAAAAACTGCTCCCCTATATGAGCTTCTGGCAGGCCTGTACCTCAATAGCCATGGGATAACAGGCACGCAGAGCCAGGCTCAGACAAGCTGCGGCCAGGTCCAGGAACAACATCCCTGCAGCTGCCTCTGCTCACCACCCTCACCAATCCCCGTATCACCCCTAATTTCCCTGGGATCCCCTTCAGCCCTGCTTAGACACCTAAAGGAGATCCCCCAGGCTGATCTTGGCTTATTGGTACCTACTAACAGCTAACTGTCTTAAAAATAGCATCTTTTCTTTCAAGAATCTCAAAGAACAGGCAGGCACAAATTATTTCTTATGTGATTTTTAAAACCTCGTTTGTATATTTTAATTGACATCCAAAAATAAAAATCCACTAACCCTTCTCCAAGTGGTATAGGTATTCATATAAATGAAGCAGTGGAAAGACTTGGAATCTGGTTCCATTTACAGATTTTAACTACATCTTCATAACTTCCTAATGTATCAGCTTCCCCTGTTTCAGTGTCCTGCTTTATTAATTTTCAAGACCTATTTGGACAGAGCTTTTTGTTTTGGTTCCATCATTGGAACAACATTCCCTTCAAACATCAAATGCAGAGCAAAGCTTCGGTACAACGTGTCTTAAAATCCATACTCACTTTTCAAGCAGGGCTGAGTAAAGAAATCATCAACAAGAGTACAGCCTTAAGACAACACCTGAAGTAGCACACAAAACATTAGAATTCTGATAGCATTAGGTTTTAAAATAAAATCTGATGTCTCATAACTAAGTCATGAGACCTCATCAGCTCACTACAATGGTCTCAATGCTTCTCCTAAAAGCCAAGCTGTCTCCGGGGAGCCATCTTCCTAATATTTCTTAGTAGAATGTAGTCTGAGCACAACTGCCACTAATTTTACTTACCTCATTTGCTTGGTATCTCAGAGTTTTATAATGGCTGGCACTTCTGATGCATTTTAATATGGTTTAAAGAAGAGTCAGGCTGAATAAATAGAAGAAAGTGTTATTGTCTCCCTTTTCTGTGTATCTAAAATCTAATTGCAAGTGCTTTCCCATTTTTCTGGAAGAGCTACCAGTTTTTCAATCAGGTCTCATTCCTAAAGATGTACATTGCAGTTTGGTACAAGGCATTAACTGGTACCAGAGCACAGTGTCCATTAGCAATATTTCCAAAAACACAGCCACAGCCTGGACAGCCTGTGGGTAGATGCTTAGGAACAGGAGAAATGGTAAGGTCCCTCATCACTGAGCGCAAGGAAGACCCCTGGATCTGTAATTGGGATGCAGGTGGGAGCAGGCAAGAACAGGACCCCATCTTCTCGGGGGATGCTGTAACACAACCTGAAGGGAGGTCACACGGCGAGGAAGCTGGACATGAGAACCATGGCAGAAGCACCAGCTCAGAGTGCAGGAAACACCGTAGAGGACCACTAAAGGCATGGGAAAATGTGCAGCATGGACACTTCTGCTTTTTCCCCCTCCCAGCAGCCATCAGCAGGAGTGTGATGTTCCTGCTCTAGCACCAATGGCTATGAACATTGCAGGCTGCTCTTTGTGCTCACAAAACCACAGGATTCAAAATTAGCAAATGAATATTTAATCAATTAATATCAGGCAAGTGTGACAGCCTCAGATAAGCTGGTCTTTTCCACAGCGGGAAATCACCAACGTGTCATTAAACAGAGTATTTCCATGCATACCTCTTATAAAACAGAAGTAATAGAACAACAGGAAAAATAATCCAATCTCCACAAACCCCTCTAAAGGATTTTTTTTTAATGTATAACACAACAGTGTATCAAGCCTTTGGTAGCTATTTAAGAAATAAAAATGGAAAGCTGCAAAATTATTTTCGTTTCAGACTCACTGAACAGAAGATTACCTCCCACTTCCCATGATTTTTTGAAAAAGTCACAAACTCATATAACTGTCTCCACCTTGTCCCTCTGGGTAACTCTTCTGCTGTCACTGACAGTAACAGTAGACATTCTAAAACTTTACAGCTCCATCACCCCATGGAAAATGCTCTGTACCTGTACAAAGCAGCAGCAGTTTCCTTACATGGGCAAAATTGGCTGCCCCTACCCAGTACACATGCTCTTTTTTGACACCCTGGGTTGGGAGTCTCTGCTGAAGGTTACCCAAAGAGGTCACCTCCAGCAGACCCTCTCCTCTCCCATCACCCCTTCCACCAGCCAGATTTTCCAGCAGGTCCTCCCCAGGCACCTTCTCCTGCCAAGGGAGGGAGCTGTGAGCACACTGGGTTCTCCATGCACAGGCATGGCCCAGAGAGTGGATCTGGGTCTGTTGCAGATTGTGAACTTCTTTCTCTCACAGAGATCAGGAGAGGGGAGAAAAAAATTTAAGAAGTAATTGTGGAGACTTCTATTGACGCACACATGCACTCTCCGCAGGCACAGTTACTGAACCTGAAGTAACATCGATGCGCTTTTCAGTGGAAGACAGAACTTAATCAGCTCTGTTTTGACACACCAAACTTTCCACAGACCTCTCAATGAGGCTAAATTGCAGGCTACGGAAGGAACATAGCAATAGAAAAGGCATGAGGCTAAACTGCAGGTAATGTGGCCTGTCAAGATGTTTTTAAGAGTTTTCAAGAAGGATATAGATCCTTGTGCAGAAGATACTGCACTTCTCACTCAAATGCTCAGGGCTTTTAGCTTTTCAGAGATAATGGGCTCCTCACTCCCCAGAGTGGATTTATGTATGCATATTTCCATGGATCATTTTTTATTTGTGACAGTAATTGCTGTCCCTGCCTGCATACAGTTTTCACCTTACACAGCATCAGAAAGACCATGCTGCTGTTAGTGTGAATGGTGAGGCACTGATTTCCCAGACCACCACCTTTCCAGCTCCAAACCCGACATCCTCAAACCTTCTTGCTGATCACAAGCTCACACAGACCACCAGCCACCTACGAGTAGGCTCCTGTATTTAATTTACAGCAGAGGGACACATTCTGCCTGAGGAAAACATCTGAATACTCCCTTTCCAGCACTAGTTGAAATTAGCAAGATTCAACAGCAATACCAGTGACTTTGGAAATAGTGAATGGGCACTTTGTCGAGATTTTCCTGCCTTGTCATTCTCCAACCACATTTGAAGCAGCACCGGGGCTGTCAAAAAGCTCTCAGTGCAACAAAGCTGTCTTATTTCAGTTCCTTAGCAGTGTCCTCTATGGGATTCCTTGGTTAAAAAGGTAGGGCACAGTGGGAGGTAAAGAAAAATACGTTCACTTTGGTATTTCATCCTTGAGAAGAAAAACCTCCACTTGTCTTTTCTATTGGTATGCTCCTTTTCTTCTAAGAAAAAGAAGAATACATACTTATATTTAAAATGCCATGACAATCAAGACAAGTGTCCTCTAAGGCTTTGCAAATATTCTAAATCCCTCACAAAACCAGACTTCTTGTTTTAAATGGGAATTTACAACTTGTGTCTGGATTTTGCCAAAATGTGCAGACTTTTCCTCTTCAGTTTCATACAAAGAGAAGCCATTTTTTTGGGAATGAGATCCCTTTTAGTGTGGAATTAAGAAAATGTCTATTCTAGAGCAGGATGGCTGCCCTGCAGGTTGTGCATTGAAATTCCTCTACTGCACAGCTGGTAGCCAAGGAGGCTTCTTTTAATAAAATCTAACTTCGCCTTTAGCCTTCCTGTAAATGTGGTATTTACCTTATGTTAACAATCTTTCAGCAATGATAATAAATGCACCGCAGACAGAAAATAAATGCAATTCTATACAGGGGTGTATCTGTGCGACAAAATAATAAAAGTACATTCTTCTGTGCAGTAGCATCTGTCAAGTCTGATAAGCAATTGCAAGAAAACAGTTTTTTAATGTATAAACTGTGACCCACGTACAACACAGAAGAAAATTTGAATTGTCTGGACAAAAAAACTGAACAATGCAATGCTCTGGAATTAAATTTTTGGATGTTACTTACTTATCTGTCTTGTAGTGGGCATAGTATCACCTTTGAATATAATCTTTCACCAAAAAAAAAAAAAACCACACAAAAAAACCCAAACTACCAACACACCAAATAGAGAAAATCTTCTTAAGTCTGAGGTTGTGCACAGTCTTTCACTCCCAGAAAATAAGTTCTTATTTTCCAATCATATATTTGCATGTATTTTCCATGAAGGAAATGGTCATAGCCTAGGACGCATCATATTACACTTGAAATAGTAGAATTCCATTGAAGGGGCAAGGAAACACCTTCTCAACTGCACTCAAAACTGTGATTAAACCCTCTGAGCTGGACTACAATTGTTTATAATTACAAGAGAAAAATAGGCAACAATATCACTCTTAAAATAAGGG
>NW_010198300.1:164346-164955 GCF_000695765.1 Mesitornis unicolor
AGTGTTTAAGACAGAAGAAACTGTAATTCGTTGACAAAATACATTACACCTGTGCCAAGCTATAGAAATCTGTGGTGTTTTGAAGGTTACTCAGCAAGAAGAGACCTCTCTGATGCAGACCTGGGTTTGTCCTACTTTAATTTTTGTTGTGAACAAGTAACAGTTCAGATTCTTCAAAAGAGAGGAGTGCAGATAGCACACCACCATCTCTCCTTTATGGGAGCTTTAGCCTTATTATGTGAACAAACAGCAGCTGTCCCCAGCCCTCTCTTTTTGTGCCCTTCTTGCCCACCATAGCAGAAAGAAGAGAAAGTATAGTTTCCTCTATTAGGGGGCTAAAACACCATGTCTGAGGACTCAGACTCATCTTTTCAGCCCTGGAAAGAGCAGCTTCACCCATTAACTGAAAAATAATTAGCAACAGGCACATAAGAAACCTCAGAATTTTGTGAGCATACAACTTCTCAAAATGAATTTGTGATTTTGGGGGTTGGTAAGGCTAATCCTACTACTCAAACCTCTGAGTACTTTTAAGTGGTCATTAGCATAAGCATCCAACAGGTATATGTGTACACTGCCACAACAAATACTTAAATAATATAAAAATAA
>NW_010198301.1:0-12208 GCF_000695765.1 Mesitornis unicolor
CTCTTTTCTATGAAGCGGTTTTGTAGCCACAAAATATTGCGGGAGTTTAAGAGTTTCTAGTCATAATTGTTGAGTTTTGTGTTTTTCTCTTTTTTTGAACTTTTCCATTTTTTTAGGCGTTTAAGACTATTATTCTTGGTTTTCCATATTTTTTTGTGGGAATTTAAGAGTTTCTTGACTTATGTGCTGATTTTCGACTTAATCACTTTCAAAAATGAACTTTTTCAATTTTTTTGGCTTTTCTGGCTGATATTGTTGATTTTGCTACATACACTGGCAATTCAGTAATTTCTAGGCACTATTGTTGTGTTTTGTGTTTTTCTCCTTATTTGAAGTTTCTCAGCTTTTTCATTTCAGCCTGTAATTCTTCCTTTTCCATCATTTTTGGGGCAATTTAATAGTTTCTTGACATATATGCTGCTGTCTAATTTAGCAAATTAAAAAAGGAACTTTTGATGTGTTTTAGATTTCCTGGCTTATATTGGGTTTTTGCTACCTATGTTGGCAATTTAGGTGTTATAGGCACAAGTGATTAGTCTTGTGCTTTTCTCCTGATTAGACACTTCTTCCGCTTTTTTGGCATTTCAGCTGGTAATTCTTGCTTTTCCATCATTTTTGTGGCAATTAAAGAGTTTCTTGACATATCTCCCAGGAATTGATATGAGCAGGGAAGGAGAAATCCTGCAACAGCTTTCAGTCCTAGTCCGTTTCTTTTGTGTTGGAGTTGCCTAAAAAAGCTGAAAATGTGACAAATCAGGTGAAAAACACAAGACAAAGCACTTGTGCCTACAAACACCTAAATTGCCAGTTTATGTAGCAAAAATCCAATATAATCCAGGAAAGCCAAAACAGGTGAAAAGTTACTTTTTTTAATTTGCTAAAGTAGAAAGCAGCAGACATGTCAAGAAACTCTTAAATTAACACAAAATTAAGTCAAATCAAGAATAATAGGCAGAAACGCCTAAAGAAGCTGAAAAAGTACAAAATCAGGAGAAAAACACAAAAGTCTTGAAGTCCAACAAAATGTAGCAAAAACCCCAATATCAGGCAGAAACGCCGAAATGCTGATAAAGTTCTTTTTTAGGGTGTTAAAGTCGAAAAGAAAGAGATTTTTCTAGAAGCTATTAAATTCCTCCAAAAATGATGGATAAGCAAGGATTCTAGGCTGAAATGAAAAAGCTGACAAAATTCAAATAAGGAGAAAATCACAGAGCTCAGTACTCGTGCCTACAAACTGAATTGCCAGTATAGGTAGTGTTATCGACAATATCAGCCTGAGAAGCCAAAAGAGAAGAAAAAGTGCCTTTCTTAAGGTGATTAAGTCGAAAATCAGCAGATATGTCAAGAAACCCTTAAATTGCCACGGAATGACGGAAAAGCGAGAATAATAATCAGAAACACCTAAAAAGCTAAAAAAGTATCAAATAAGGTGGAAAACACGAGATTCAGCACTTATGCCTACAAACTCCTAAATTGCCAATTTAGGCAAGGCAATTGCCAATTTAGGAGGCAATTGCAGGAAAAACTCCATTATAAGGCAGTAAAGCCAAAAAAGCTTAAAAAGTTCCTTTCTAAAGTGCTAAAGGACACAAGCAGCAGATATGTTAAGAATCTATTTGATATACAAAAAAGAAAGGAAAAGTTACAATAAAGAAGAAGCCTTAGGAAGAAGAGCCTAAAACGCTGTAAAAGTTAAAAAATTGAAAAAAAGAACTAAAACTCAGGAGTTATGACTGCAAACTCCTTAATTGCCAGTATATGTAGCAAAATCGCCTATATCAACCAGAAAAGCCAAAAACATGAAAAAATTTCCTTTTTTATGGTTGTTAAGTCAATAATGAGAAGATATGTCAAGAAACCCTTAAATTGCCCCAAAATGATGGCTTAAACTCCTAAAAGCTGAAAAAGATCAAAATCAGGAGATAAACACAAAACTCAGCACTTATGGCTAGAAACTCTTCAACTCCCACAATATGTAGAAAAAGCCCCAATATCAGCCATAGTTGTCGAAGTGCTGAAAAAGCTCCTTTTTAAGGTGCTATAGTCGTAAAGAAGAAGATACGGCCAGAAACTATTAAATTCCTCCAAAAATGGTGGAAAAGCAAGAATTCCAGGCTGAAATGAAAAAGCTGACAAAATTCAAATAAGGAGAAAAAGCACAAAACTCAGCATATGTGCCAACAAATTCCTGAGTTGCCAATATAGGCAGCAGAAACCCCAATATCAGCCAGAATAACCAAAAACTGTGGAAAAATTCCTTTTTAAATTTGCTAAAGTAGAAAGCAGCAGAGAAGTCAAGAAATGATGGAGTAGGCAGAATAATAGGCAGAAACGCCTAAAAAAGCTGAAAAAGATCAAAATCAGGAGAAAAAAAACAAAACTCAGCCTAGTAACTCTTGAAGTCCAACAATATGTAGCAAAAACCCAATGTCAGCCAGAAATGCCGAAATGCTGATAAAGTTCTTTTTTAGGGTGTTAAAGTCGAAAAGAAAGAGATCTGTCAAGAAGCTATTAAATTCCTCCAAAAATGATGGATAAGCAAGGATTCTAGGCTGAAATGAAAAAGCTGACAAAATTCAAATAAGGAGAAAAACACAGAACTCAGCAGTCGTGCCTACAAACTCCTGAATTGCCAGTATAGGTAGTGTTATCGACAATATCAGCCTGAAAAGCCAAAAAAGGTGAAAAAGTGCCTTTCTTAAGGTGACTAAGACGGTAATCAGCAGATATGTTAAGAAACTCTTAAATTAACACAAAATGATGGAAAAGGATGAATAATAGGCAGAAACCCCTAGAAAAGCGGAAAAAGTATGAAATACGGAGAATAACACAAAACACAACACTAGTGCCTAGAAATTCCAGAATTGCCAGTATAGGTAGCAAAATCTCCAATATCAGCGAGAAAAATCCAATAAAACTTAAAAGATATACTTTTGTAAAAAGTGCTAAATTCAAAAATAGCAGACTTGTCTAGAAATACTTAAATTGGCACAAAAATGAGGAAAAAAGAAAAAGTAACTGTAACAAACGACAGTAGAGATATAAAAGTTCAAAAAACAAAGGAGAACAAAGCAGAACTAAGAACTTATGCCCACAAAATACTAAAATGCCTATATATGTAGCAAAAAATCCATTTTAAGCAAGGAAAGAGAAAAAAGCTTTAATAGTTCAACAATAGTTGAACTAAACTAACAAAGTATAATAGTCCAACAATTTGTGGCAAAATCCCCAATATCAGCCAGAAACTCAGAAATGCCTGAAACTTTCCTTTTACAGGTTCTAAAGTCGAAAAGGAGAAATGTCAAGAAAATCTTCAGTTGCCCCAAAAATGATGGAAAAGTAACAATAAGAGGCTGAAATGAAAAAGCTGACATATTAAAACCAGGCTCCGGGCAGCTACAGAGAAGGCCTGGTGGCTAACGCTGGCTTCCCTGGGAAGAAAAGAAGCCCAGAACCCCAGGCTTTCTGGGGCTACAAAAGCTCTTCATAGAAAAGAGAAGAACCAGCAACAGCCTTCACTCCGAGCATCTTAGCTGTGCGAGAAGAGCTTGACCGTTTCCATTTGAGAGACGGCTCTGACCAGCAGGCACCAAAATTGGAGGCGAAAAAGGACGAGCTAGCAAAGCACGGAACAGCAGAGCCCAAGGCTTTGTTTGGTTACAGAAGCACTTCCCAGGGAAGGAGAAATGCAGCAAGAAAATTCAGTCCTAGCCCCTTTCTGGGCTGAGTTGGAGTCGAACGTTTGCCATCTTGAACCAGGCTGTGGGCAGCTCCAGAGAAAGCATGGTGGCAACTGTTGACTTCCCAGAGAAGCAAGGAAGCCCAGAACCCCAGGCTCTGTGGGGCTACAAAAGCGCTTCATAGAAAAGAGAACATCCAGCAACAGCCTCCACTCCGATCATCTTTGCTTGCTTGACCATTTCTATTTGAGAGTATGCTCCTACGAGCAGCTATCAAAATTGGAGGGGAACATTGCCGAGAAAGAAAAGAATGGAACAGCAGAACCCAAGGCTTTGTTTGGCTACAGAAGCACATGGCAGGGAAGGAGAAATCCAGCAGCTGCTTTCAGTCCTAGCCCCTTTCTGGTGTGAGATGGATCGAACGTTTGCTATATTGAAATCAGGCGGTGGGCAGCTCCAGTGAAAGCCTGTCTGCAAACGTTGGCTTCCCAGGGAAGCAAAGAAACCCATAACCCCAGGCTTTGTGTGGCTACAAACAAGCTTCATAGAAAAAATCAGACCCAGCAAGAGTCTTCAGTCCTAACATCTTTGGTGTGGGAGACGAGCTCGACCGTTTCCATTTAAGAGACGAATCCTAAAATCAGCTACGAAAATGGAAGGCTAAAATGAATGAGATAGTGAAACACAAAATGGCACATCTGAAAGCTTTGTTTGGCCTGAGTAGCACTTGGCAGGGAAGGAGAAATCCAGCAACAGCTTTCAGTCCTTTCCTTTTTCTGGTGTGAGTTGGAGTCGAACGTTTGCCATACTGAAACCAGGCTCTAAGCAGCTCCAGAGAAAGCCTGTTGGCAAACGTTGGCTTCCCAGGGAAGCAAAGAAGCCCAGAACCCCAGGCTTTGTGGGGTTACAAAAGCGCTTCATAGAAAAGAGAAGAGTCAGCAACAGCCTTCAGTCCGAGCACCTTTGGTGTGGGAGAAGAGCTTGATGGTTTCCATTTGAGAGACGGCTCCGACCAGCAGCCACCAAAATTGGAGGAAAACATGGACTAGACAGGAAAGCATGGAACAGCAGAGCTCAAGGCTTTGTTTGGCTACGGAAGAACATCCCAGTGAAGGAGAAATGCAAGAACTTTCAGTCCTAACCCCTTTCTGGTATGAGTTGGAGTCGGACTTTTGCCATCTTGAAACAAGAGTGTGGACAGCTCCAGAGAAAGCCTGGTGGCATAGGTTGACTTTCCAGGGAGGACAAGAAGCCCAGAACCCCAATCTTTGTGGGGCTACAAAAGCGCTTCATAGAAAAGACAGAACAAAGCAACAGCCTTCAGTCGTAGCCCATTTGGTGTGGGAGAACAGATTGACCGTTTCCCTTTTAGACATGGATCCTACAAGCATCCAAGAAAATCGGAGGCGACTAGCTATAAAAGCATGGAAGAGCAGATCCCAAAGCTTTGTTTGGCTTCAGAAGGACTTGGGAGGGAAGGAGATATCTTGCAAATCTTCCATTTGAGAATTGGCTACTACGAGCAGCCACGAAGTTTGGACATGAACATGATGAGATAGCGATACACAAAATGGCACAGCCCAAAGCATTGTTTGGCTGCAGAAGCACTTGGCAGTTAAGGAGAAATCCAGGAACATCTTTCAGTCCTAGCCACTTTCTGCAGTGAGTTGGAGTCGAACGTTTGCCATATTGAAACCAGGCTACGGCCAGCTACAGAGAAAGCCTGGTGGGAAACTCTGGCACCCCAGGGAAGCAGAGAAGCCCAGAACCCAAGTCTTTTTGGGGCTACTAAATCACTTAATAGAAAAGAGAAGACCCAGCAACAGCCCTCAGTCCTACCATCTTTGGGTTGGGAGAAGAGCTTGACCGTTTCCATTTAAGACACGGCTCCTACCAGCAACCACGAAAATTAGAGGTGACAAAGGACAAGATAGCAAAACACGAAATGGAACAGCCCAAAGTTTTTTTGTCTACAGAAGCACTTGGCAGGGAAGGAGAAATCCAGCAACAGCTTTCATTCCTTGCCCCTTTCTCCTGTGATTTAGAGTTGAATATTTGCCATATTGAAACCAGGCTCTGGGCAGCTCCAGTGAAAGTCTGGTGGCAAACTTTGTCTTCCCAGAGAAGCAAAGAATCCCAGAACCCCAGGCTTTGTCAGGCTACAAAAGCTACTTAATAGAGAAGAGAAGACCCAGCAACAGCCTTCACTCCTAGCATCTTTGGAATGGTAGATGAGCTTGACCGTTTCCATTTGGGAGGCGGCTCCTAACAGGAGACATGAAAATTGTAGGCGAACATGGACTGGCAAAGCAGGGAAGTGCAGAGGCCAAGGCTTTGCTTGGCTAGAGAAGCACTTCCCAGGGAAGGAGAAATCCAGCAACAGCTTTCAGTCCTAACCCCTTTCCGGTGTGAGTTGGAGTCGAATATTTGCCATCTTGAAACGAGGCTGTTTGCAGCTCCAGAGAAAGCCTAGTGGCAAACGTTGGCTTCCCAGGACAGCAAAGAAACCCAGAACCCCAGGCTTTGTCAGGCTACAAAAGCTACTTAATAGTAAAGAGAAGACCCAGCAACAGCCTTCATTCCTAGCACCTTTGGTGTGGGAGAGAGCTTGACCGTTTCCGTTTTAGAACCGACTCCTACTAGCTGCCATGAAAATCAGAGGCGAACATGGACTACCTAAAGAAACACAAAACGGTACAGTCCAAAGCTTTGTTTGGCTACAGAAGCACTTTCCAGGGAAGGGGAAATGCAGCAAAATTAGTCCGTCCTAACCCCTTTCTGGTGTGACTTAGGGTCGAATGTTTGCCACATTGAAACCAGGCTGTGGACAGCTCCAGAGAAAGCCTGGTGGCAAATGTTGACTTCCAAGGGAAGGAAAGAAGCCCAGAACCCCAGGCTTTGTGGGGCTACAAAAGCGCTTCATGGAAAAGATAGGACCCAGTAAAAGTCTTCAGTCTCAGCATCTTTGGTGTTGGAGAAGAGCTGTACCATTTCCATTTGGGAGACGGCTCCTACTAGAAGCCACGAAAAGTGGAGGCGAACATGGATCAACTAACGAAACACAAAATGCACAGCCGAAAACTTTGTTACCCTACAGAATAACTTCCCAGGGAAGTAGAAATCCAGCAATATTTTCCATCATAGCCCCTTTCTGGTGTGAGTTGGAGTCAAATATTTGCCATCTTGAAACCAGGGTCTGGGCAGCTACAGAGAAAGCCTGGTAGCATATGTTGGCTTCCCAGAGAGGCAAAGAAGCCCAGAAACCCAGATTTTGTGGGGCTACAAAAGTGATAATAGAAAAGATAAGACCCAACATCAGTCATCAGTCCTAGCACTTTTGGTGAGGGAGAAGAGCTTGACGGTTTCCATTTGAGAGTGGGATCCTAACGGCAGGCACAAAAATCGGAGGTGATCATGGACAAGATAGCCAAGATCTGAACGGCAGAACCAAAAGCTTTTTTTGTCTACAGAAACACTTCTCAGGGAAGGAGAAATCCAGCAAGAGCTTTTAGTCCTAACCCCTTTCTGGTGTGAGTTGAAATCGAACATTTGCCATCTTGAAATCAGGCTGTGGGCAGCTCCAGAGAAAGCCTGGTGGCAAACGTTGGCTTTCCAAGGAAGCAAAGAAGCCCAGAACCCCAGACTCTCTCGGGCTACAAAAGCACTTCATAGAAAAGAGAATACACAATACAAATTCACTAAATAGAAAAGACAAGACCCAGCAACAGTCTTCACTACTAGTGTCTTTGGCGTGGGAGAAGAGCTTGACCATTTCCATGTGAGAGATGACTACTACCAGAAACCACGAAAAACGGAGGCGAACATGGAATAGATAGCGAAGCATGGAAGCACAGACCCCAATGCTTTATTTGCTACAGAAGCGAGTCCCAGAGAAGGAGAAATCGAGCAACAGCTTTCACTCCTAGCTCCTTTCTGGTGTGAGTTGGAGTCAAACGTCTACCATATTGAAACCAGGCTGTGGGCAGCTACAGAGAATGCCTGGCGGCAAACGTTGTCTTCCAAAGGAAGAAAAGAAGCCCAGAACCCCAGGCTTTGAGGGGCTACAAATTCACTCAATAGAAAAGATAAGACCCAGCAACAGTCTTCATTCCTACCATCTTTGGTGAGGGAGAGGAGCTTGACGGTCTCCATTTGAGAGACGGCTCTGACCAGGAGCCACGAAAATTGTAGGTGAACATGGACTACCTAGCAGCACAGGGAAGCGCAGAACCCACGTCTTTGTTTAGCAGCAGAAGCGTTTCTCAGGGAAGGAGAAATCCAGCAACAGTTTTCAGACCTAGCCCCTTTCTGGTTTGAGTTGGAGTCAAATGATGGCCATACTGAAACCAGGCTCTGGGCAGCTCCAGAGAAAGCCTGGTGGCAAACTTTGTCTTCCCAGAAAAACAAAGAAGCCCAGAACCCCAGGCTTTGTGGGGCTACAAAAGCACATAATACAAAAGACAACAGCCAGCAACAGTCTTCAGTCCTAGTATCTTTGAAGTGCTTGACTTTTTCCATTTGAGAGACGCCTCCTACCAGCAGCCACGAAATTTGGAGGTGAACATGGGCTTGCTAGCGTAGCACTGAACAGCAAAGCCCAAGGCTTTGATTGCCTACAGAAGCACTTCCCAGGGAATGAGAAATCCAGCAACAGCTTTCAGTCGTAGCCCCTTTCTGGGGTGAGATGGAGTTCAACGTTTGCCTTATTAAAACTAGGCTCTGGGCAGCTACAGAGAATGCCTGGTGGCAAACGCTGACTTCCCAAGGAAGCAAAGAAGCCCAGAACCCCAGGCTTTGTGGAGCTACAAAAGCGCTTAATAGGAAAGATAAGACTGGCAATAGTCTTCAGTCGTAGCATCTTTGGTGTGGGAGAAGAGCTTGACCATTTCCATTTGAGAGATGCCTCCTACCAGTAGCCTCGAAAATTGGAGGCGAACATGGAATAGATTGCGAAGGAGGGAACGGCAGATTCGAAAGCATTTTTTAGCTACAGAATCACTTCCCAGGGAAGGAGAAATCCAGCAACAGCTTTCAGTGCTAGCCTCTTTCTGGTGTAAGTTGGAGTGGAATGCTTGCCATCTTGAAACCAAGCTCTGGGAAGCTACAGAGAAAGCATGGTGGCAAACGTTGGCTTCCCAGCGAAGCAAAGAAGCCCAGAAACCCAGGCTTTGTGGTGCTACAAATTCACTTAATAGAAAATAAAAGTCCCAGCAAGAGTCTTCACTACCAGTGTCTTTGGTGTGGGAGAAGAGCTTGACTGTATTCATTTGAGAGACGGCTCCTACCAGAAGCCACGAATATTAGAGGCGAACATGGACTAGCTAGCGAATAACAGAACGAAATAGACCAACGTTTTTTTTGGATACAGAATCTCTTCTCAGGAATGGAGATATCCAACAACAGCTTTCAGTCCTAGCCCCTTTCTGGGGTGAGTTGGAGTCCAGCGTTTGCCACATTGAAGCCAGGCTCTGGGCAGATACAGAGAAAGCCTGGTGGCAAACATTGGCTTCCCAGGGAAGCAAAGAAGCCCAGAACACCAAGCTTTGTGGGTTTATAATAGCGCTTAATAGAAAAGACAAGATCCAGCAAGAGCCTTCAGTCCTAGCATCTTTGCTGTGGGAGAAGAGCTTGATGGTTTCCATTTGAGAGAGTGATTCTACCAGTAGCCAGGAAAATCAGGGGTGAACATGGACGAGATAGCAAAGTTCCGAATGGCAGAAACAAAAGCTTTATTTGTCTACAACAACACTTCCCAGGGAAGGAGAAATCCAGCAACAGCTTTCAATCCTAGCCCTTTTCTGGGGTGAGTTGGAGTCCAACGTTTGCCATCCTGAAACCAGGCTCTGGGCAGCTGCAGAGAAAGCGTGGTGGCAAACATTGGCTTCCCAGGGAAGCAAAGAAGCCCAGAACCCCAGCCTTTGTGGAGCGACAAAAGCATTTAATACAAAAGAGAAGACCCAGCAACAGCCTTCAGTCCTAGCATCTTTGGTGTGGGAGAAGAGCTTGACCATTTCCATTTGAGAGGCGGATCCTACCAGTAGCCACAAGAAACGGAGGCGAACATGGACCATCTGGGGAAGAACTGAACAGCAGAACCCAAGGCTTTGTTTGGCTACAGAAGCACTTCCCAGGAAAGGAGAAATCCAGCAGCAGCTTTCAGTCCTAGCCCCTTACTGGTGTGAGTTGGAGTTGAACGTTACCATATTGAAACCAGTCTCTGGGCAGCTACAGACAAAGCCTGGTGGCAAACGTTGGCTTTCCAGGGAAGCAAAGATGCCCAGAATCTCAGGCTCTGTGGGGCTACATTTTCGGTTAATAGAAAAGACTGGCCCCAGCCACAGTCTTGATTTCTAACAACTTTGGTGTGGGAGAAGAGCTTGACCATTTCCATGTAAGAGGTGACTACTAACAGAAACCACGAAAAACAGAGGCGAATATGAACTACCTAGCGAAGTATGGAAGCACAGAGCCCAAAGCTTTATTTGCTACAGAAGTGAGTCTCAGGGAAGGAGAAATCCAGCAACAGCTTTCAGTGCTAGCCCCTTTCTGGTGTGAGTTGGAGTCGAACGTCTGCCATATTGAAACCAGGCTCTGGGCAGCTACAGAGAATGCCTGGTGGCAAACGCTGACTTCCCAAGGAAGCAAAGAAGCCCAGAACCCCAGGCTTTGGGGGACTACAAATTCACTTAATAGAAAAGATATAACCCAGCAACAGTATTGAGTCCTACCATCTTTGGTGTGGGAGAAGAGTTTGCCGGTCTCCATTTGAGAGATGGCTCCTTCCAGCAGCCACGAGAATTGGAGGTGAACATGAACTAGCTAGCAGCACAGGGAAGCGCAGAACCCAAGTCTTTGTTTAGCAGCAGAAGCAGGACTACAAATTCACTTAATAGAAAAGATATAACCCAGCAACAGTATTGAGTCCTACCATCTTTGGTGTGGGAGAAGAGTTTGCCGGTCTCCATTTGAGAGATGGCTCCTTCCAGCAGCCACGAGAATTGGAGGTGAACATGAACTAGCTAGCAGCACAGGGAAGCGCAGAACCCAAGTCTTTGTTTAGCAGCAGAAGCACTTCTTAGGGAAGGAGAAATCCAGCAACAGTTTTCAAACCTATCCCCTTTCTGGTATGAGTTGGAGCCAAATGATGGCCATATTGAAGCCAGACTGTGGGCAACTCCAGAGAAAGCGTGGTGCCAAACGTTGGCTTCCCAGGGAAGTAAAGAAGCCCAGAATTCCAGGCTTTGTGGGGCTACAAAAGTGCTTAATAAAAAAGATAACACCCAGCAACAGCCTTAACTCCTACCATCTTTGGTGTGGCAGAAGAGCTTGACCGTTTCCATTTGAGAGACGGCTCCTACCAGTAGCCAAGATAACTGGAGGCCAACATGGACTAGCTACAGAAGCAGGGAAGCGCAGAGCCCAAGCCTTTGTTTGTCCAGAGAAGCACTTCCCAGGGAAGGAGAAATCCAGCAACAGCTTTCAGTACTCATCTCTTTCTGGTGTGAGTTGTCATCGAACGTTTGCCATCTTGAAACCAGGCTCTGGGAAGCTACGGAGAAAACCTGGTGTCAAACGTTGGCTTCCCTGGGAAGCAAAGAAGCCCAGAGACTCAGGCTTTGTGGGGCTACAAAAGTGCTTCATAGAAAAGATAAAACCCATCAGCAGCCTTCAGTCCTAGCATCTCTGGTGTGTGAGAAGACCTTGACCATTTCCATTTGAGAGGCGGCTCCTACCAGTAGTCATGAAAATCGGAGGCGAATATGGAGTAGCTAGCGAAGCAGGGAAGTGTAGAGCCTAAAGTTTTGTTTGGCTACGGAAGCACTTCGCAGGGAAGGAGAAATGCAGCAAGGAACATTCAGTACTAGCCCCTTTCTGGTGTGAGTTGGAGTCAAATGTTTGCCATATTGAAACCAGGCTGTGGGCAGTTACAGAGAATGCCTGGTGGCAAACGTTGGCTTCCCAGGGAAGCAAAGAAGCCCAGAACCCCAGCCTTTGTGGGGCTACAAATGTGCTTAATAGAAAAGACTAGACCCAGCAACAGCCTTCAGTCGTAGCAGCTTTGGTGTGGGAGAAGAACTTGACGGTTTCCTGTTGAGAGACGGCTCCTACCAGCAGCCATGAATTTCGGAGACAAACATGGACGAGGTAGCGAAGCACTGAATGGCAGAACCCTATGCTTTTTTTGTGTACAGAATCACTTCCCAGGGAAGGAGAGATCCAGCAACAGCTTTCAGTTCTAGCACCTTTCTGGTGTGAGTTGTCGTCGAACGTTTGCCATATTGAAACCAGGCTCTGGGCAGCTCCAGAGAATGCCTGGTGGCAAACATTGGCTTCCCAGGGAAGCAAAGAAGCCCAGAACCCCAGGCTTTGAGGGTCTACAAAAGAGCTTATTAGAGAAGATTAGACCCAGCTGTAGGACAGGGCCTGAGGAGCAGGACCTTGAGTGCTGCTCAAGTCATGAACATGTAAGAGGTAAACAAGAACCTGACAAGAACCTAAATGCCTGTATGCTAATGCGCGCAGCATGG
>NW_010198302.1:0-23373 GCF_000695765.1 Mesitornis unicolor
GGTCATTCCCCAATTTATACTGGAACCTCCAAGCAGAGCTGCTGCCAGGCAAGCAGTCGCTGTTGGTTTTCGTGTTGTGTGCTGACAGTCAGTGCTGTAGATCAGGTTGGAAATAGGCTCCTACCTGCATTGGAGAAGAGTATAAACCAGTCCGACCGGGTTTTAAATGCTCCTTTAAGTCTTCAGGCACTCCAGGCTTGGGGGGTTTTTTGGTCCACCCTGCCTCCCAAAGGGACTTTTGGAAACGGATGAAAGGCAGCCTACGGTTTGAGGAGTGTTTTCCCCAAAAGGAGTGCCGTGAGAAATGAGTACGGCCGGGAGTGGGATGAAAGGAGGAAAAATGAGATGCATTTTGGCCCCTGTAGGGTAGGACTCTGAAATGCTGATTTCATTTTTAGAATGGCACAAAGAAAAAATGCCATTTTAATTCTAGCTCTTTCACACAGAGAAAGAAAACACCATCTCTGTTGCAAAACCAGCCATGCAGTAACCTGCAGTTCTGTGTACTTATTAATGCTATGTAAAGTATGGTAACGGCTTAATAAAAGCTGCTCATGAATTTCATTTGGGCGGTAATTTGAATTTGAGTGCTAGGTTAGCACACTTCATTGTATACGATTTTCTAAACAATAAGGCATTTAGCTCCAAAAGAATTTGTGGATGTCATTGACCATGACTTAGTCTGTGTTCAGAGACAAATTTGACTCTTCAAGAGCTCACTTGTTAACCCTTAATCTGTTCTCCTTCCTCCACAGAAGCTCGGCAGAAACTGTAATTATTTTGCTTCGACCCACTGTTTATGAAAGTTTTGTCTTTTTAACAGATACGTATCTAAAACTGGAAGATGTGACCCGTAAGTTTAATAAGCCTTGCATAATGGATGTAAAAATAGGTCAGAAAAGTTACGATCCATATGCTTCAGCTGAGAAGATACAGCAACAGGTCAGCAAGTACCCGCTGATGGAAGAGATTGGCTTTTTGGTACTTGGCATGAGGGTAAGAACTTGTTTTGTTTTCAAATCCAGCTTATGCTGTGGCCTGTTGTCCCACACCAGATCCAGCAGCTAGTTTTTCTAGCGAGCGGCAGTCCTCTTGAGTTGTCCATAAATGAAGCGTTATCTGAACACGTTGGCAGTAGCGGTATCAACTGTTGTGTGAAATCTGTTCCAAAACACTGCTCTCATTCACAACAAGTTTTTATCTTGGCCGTGTCCCTTCTGGGAATCCGTTTGCAACCTGGCTTCTGTGCGTGTACACAAGAAAGGGGTTGGAACAGACCATAGTTACTT
This sequence comes from Mesitornis unicolor, assembly GCF_000695765.1. NCBI lineage: Eukaryota > Metazoa > Chordata > Aves > Mesitornithiformes > Mesitornithidae > Mesitornis > Mesitornis unicolor. The sequence goes on from NW_010198302.1 coordinate 1,290, forward strand.
GAAACTGAATGTGGCTGCAATTAATTCTCACACAGCGGATATTTCAAGTTATCAAAGTTGGGGTGGTTTTTTTTTTTGCTTTTAGCAGGGATTTACGTACTGAACCAGTCCTTGTAATAATTTAATAACAAGCTGTATCCTCTCCACATTTTTCATATTGCTTTTTTAAAAAAAAAATAATTTCAATGTAATTTTTCTATTTAGGGAAGAGTTAAGTTAGCGCTCAGAAGCGATGCATGTATTTATAAATAGCTGCTTACGGTCTGCATTTAAAAAAGCTTTCCACCAGAAGAAGATGTCTTTGATGCTTACATGCCGGAGGAACAACTGTCAGTTGAAGGTTGATTTGAGATGGATAAGGCCCTGCAGATGTCCACACTAACTCTACTACATTTCCCTATCTTAGGTGAGGAGAAAGATGAAGACTCAATATTGGCTACTCTGATACTCCAATGTAAAGAAAAGCTGTCCAGAGCATGTGTGGATCAGTGACATAAATGTGTTGATGTCAGTAATGCATTCCTGATGCAATATATTTACAGTCCTTTTCTTCTGCTGTGATTGGCACGGGAATAATTGTCTTTCTGATGTGGGATTTTTGTTTTCCTTCTCTCATACACAAAGGCAGGGCTTCTCAAGCTCTGCATCAACAAGCATAAATGGCTGAAGACTTTGATAAGCTTCCCCTCTGCTGTTAGATAGCAACAGCACACAGATTGCACCATTGTTTGAAATAATTCTAATATCTCTGTAATGTTTTGTACTTAATTGCCTAGGCTCTCAGCCTTAACTCTGTCTTGAGATAAGCTTTTACAGCTATAAATTATAGTGGTCATGAGTAGTAATTATGTAAGCCTATGAGAGAGAACGTGGGAGTTGAGTCAAAAACCACACAGTCTGGATCGAGAAGGAAGGCTGGAGATTATAGCTTTGGATTTGGCTTATGTCATTGCATAACCTTTCTTATCTTATGTGTAAAACAATGTACTCACATCCTTTGTTTCATTACAGTGGAAAAGGAATTAACGTTTGCTTCCACGGTATTTTTGCTTGTGACTATTGCTCCTAACGTTGTCAATTATCGGTGTCTTCACTCATTGCAAAAATTCTTTTGATTCCCTAGTTCAAAGTGTGTGTGTAATGATGCATTGCAGTTTCCCATCCAGTGCTTAACTAGGTGAGATTTGGTTTGTGCCTCTGGTACCAAATTGCGTGTTGGAAGTTATTTTTGAAAAAAGAACTTAAAAGGTTCCCCCCTCTCTTCGCACAACAGGTAGCAAAGTGTAAATCCACAAGGCCTTTTCTCTGCCCATCTCCTGTACGGGCAGTGACTGCTAACGTGCTCAATAAGGATTGCTAGTGTTTGCTGGGTAAAACGTGGTGTAACACGATTCAGAAAGTAGAGGGGGTTGTTTTTAATCTCTCTGCTCAGTGTTATTTTTAACATGAGGGTAGGCTTGCTTATTAAATTCGGATTTCGAAAGAGCAAGAAAGAGAGGGCCAGGAAAAATGGAAAATGTGGTTATCTATGGTTTTTAAAGGACACAAGATACGAGGAGACTCAAGCAAAAACGTGTTACAGGTGGGGTTTTTACCACAAAATTTATTTATAGTGAGTTTTTACCCCAAAAGCCATTGATGTGGCTTTTTTATCCACTGTTAAATAAGCAGTCCTCTCTTATATATAAAATATGTATGGTTTGTCCTTAAAAGAAGTGAATCTTCTATCTGGCAGAGCTTTGATTTATATACATAGTTCTGGCACTTGGCATGTGCTAAACTATATTCATCTTCATGAGCTGAATAGACAGAAAAAATGCCTGGAAACACATTTAGAAAATAGTCTGTTCAACAACCTTGGTTAAAACCCAATGGTGTATTTAGTGGAGAGATTCCTTTCTTTAACAGGTGACGATGTAGATATGTTATAAAAGTAGAGTTTAAATGTAAGTTGGAAAACTAAGGTACGGTTTCAGTAGCAAAAAGACAAGTTACAATATGGTTTCAGTAGCAGACATACAAATATATATATATTTAAAATATTTTCACAGTGCATGCAATATTAAAAATACGCTAGTTTTATGCTGTTGAATACAAAGCAGAATGTGTGGGCTGTGATCTTATGTCGGATTCGCAGTTCGTTCAGAATCTGCAATCCCCAGTTTCTGCATGCTTGCTTTTTCTTCCAGAACAGCTTGGTTGCAATATCACGTAGGCCAGAATATTTCTGCGACGTGTTTTTAAAGCACAAACTGGCGATTATGCAACTTCACCAGTATGATCCATCGTTTACTTTTACTGTTTGTGCGTATGAACTATTGCATGCAGTAATGCAGATACCTCATCGAAGCTGTTTTTACAAGTGAATTTCCTCATCTACAGCACATGTTTCTGTAAGATATTTTAAAACTGACTGTAGCTGAGTCCGTTTTATGAGTTCTTTACCACAGAATCACAGAGTATCAGGAGTTGGAAGGGACCTCAAAAGCTCATCCAGTCCAACCCCTGCCAGAGCAGGATCACCAGACCAGGTCACACAGGAACACGGCCAGGCAGGTTTTGAATGTCTGCAGAGGAGACTCCACAACCTCCCTTTCTAGTATCATGGTGATATTCATAAGCTCTGATGTGTTAATAACAAGATTTAGGAAGGGAAGAATAGTAAAGCTATTAAATCCTGCATCTAGTGTTCATATTCCTGCACAGTAAAAAATTACCAGAACCATTTGGGTTTTCTACAATTATAAATCTAATTCAAGCTTTGCTGTTTAAGAAAACAGAGGAATTCAAAACAATAACTAAAAAAAACCAACCCTTAACAACCAGTCAAAAAAAACCCCACCTCCAAACAAGCCAGCCCTCCAGAAAGTCTGAGAACTGATGTCTGCAGGGGCTGAACCCAGCAGCAGAGCCAGGCTCTGGGTGTTCTGGCTTTGCTGGCTTTGTCACCTCTGTCCCCTGCTGCCACCTCCTCTGCTTTTCTCTGTGTCCGCTTTCGCTCCCCGGTTCTTGCAGGCGCATTCAGCTCATTTGTTTCTCAGTCTGAGGGAGCCAAATCCGTGCTGCGGGGCTGAACACAGCAATTCCTCCAAGCCCGGTATCTGCTGGTGGATTGAGGGGTGTGTTTCAGGAGTATTTCATTTGTGGAGTTCAGGAGGTTCAGCTGTCATCCTCTTAGGCAAGTTCTAGCAGATGGGTACCCTGGCTTTTTTTTTTTTCCCCAGCAGTTTTTCCTTACACAAAAGACTCATCGCATATGTGACAGCTGGTCCACTTACATCCTTCTGGCTAACAGAATTGACTGTATGTCGGGGAAAAAGCTGATGGTGGATGATATGAGGTGGCCTCTTCCTCCCCTTCCCCCCCAGTTATATAAAAAGGAGGCATTAAAATAAATTTATTGTAATGAGGTGCTCTGTGGAAGTTCTGGGAGTCCAAAATGATGTTTAAGCTCTTTTTGAAATGGTTCATGATTTAACCGCAGTGTCGTCTTTTTTTTTTATTTAGGAGATAATTATTTTTAACACTTTGTTCTTTTTTCTTCAGTTCCCAGTTTTACTTTCTTTTGGAAAAAGAAAAAATAAGTAGGGCCTGTTAAAACTCAGTGCTCAAGTCCTCTGCTGTGGCAGGATCAGGCTCTGAGACATCGCAGGACTGTGGAGAAACCTGGATTCTTCTGACACAGAGGAAACCTGTACGTTTATATAGGGACAGCCTTGGGGTCTGGGCAAAAGGCACCCAGTTGTTGCTGTGGGTCTCAGCTGGTGCTGGAGTTGCCCCTTGCCAAGGTGTGGGCTGGTGCTGATGCCAGATGCCCTCGAGTTACTTGGGGTGCTGCCTGCTTACCCCCTGCTTTTGGCTTGGCTGTTTGGCAGCAGGCTGGGGACTGACCTTCAGATACCAGTTACGAGTACAGAGGTGCCTTGCTGTAAACAGAGAACTGGCAGATTTAAATGCTCGCTTGCTCTTACCTGTATGAGTGTAAAATAGGGTTAAACGTTAAGTATTTTTATGGAAAAATAATACAAGGGTTGGACAGCTCAGCCCTTTGAAGTCTGGGTGTCTTGGCATCAGAGCATGTATCTCTAATCATCACGTCCTTGCATAGAAGAGCAGGTCCTGGCTGGCCTTGTGGGGCACCCGGGGGAGCAGGGATGGGCACAGGAGCTCCGTGGGAAACCCCTTCCCAGGCATCGGCGCGTCAGCAGTGCACGAGTCCGTATCGTGTGCCGTCGAGTTAGCCTTCGCTCTGCAGGTACCCCTCTGGTGTACAAGACGAGCACGCTCAAAGTATTTTCTTCCACTTTCAGTGATGTAGATTAGTAAGATTCTTTTGCAGATGTGAAGGAGGCCTGCAAGTTATTTAATAAAGACTTTGTATTTGTTATAGCAGTATCTCTAGCAAACAAGCTAGTCTTAATTAGTATGTATTTAAATTATACTTTCTGGAAGTTAGGGAGTTGCCACAGATAAGTATTTGAACAGCGTGGGTATTTTTCTGCCTTTTCTGTCTATGCTGAATGACCATAAATAACATTTCTTACTTGTTTTCCTCAATCCACTCTTCAGCCTAATGTCCTGAAGCTAAACTGCGTATCTCACTGTTGAGATCTTGCAAGGGTTGTGCTTTTTTAAAGACCACACTGGGCCAACTTTATTTTAGCAACACCTCTCAGGGAGACAAAAGCCAAGCACAAGTTGAGAACATCCAAAGACAACTTCCCCTTGACAGTTAATCATGTGGATTTTTTTTTTACAAGCCCCTACTGCTAATTAAAAACTGAAGCTGTGGGCATGCTGGGTTCCAGTTCAGTCTGTGCAGAAACCTCACCGAATGGGAGGTTACAAGGAGGAGCAAAACAGCTGTGATCTTGTGTAGGAAGAATGCATAAAAATCACCGGTGAAGCAAGAGTTGTCTTGAGGGTGATGTTTTGCAAATCACGAAGGAGTTTTCTTTGTCTTGTGCTATGCAGTGAAGCTCCTTGTGAACACAGAGCAAACACGTAACGAGCTGTGGCAGGTGGACAAGAAATTCGATTTTCCTGTCTAATAATCTCTTGGCCGTTGGTAAGGTTACAGATTTGACTTATTTGACTTGTCATCATTTTGACAGGAATGGGCTAGTCCAGACAGCTGCAACAACAGGGATACAGAAAAAGGTTGCTTCAACGGCAAATATCCTTTTGGGAAGGGTTAGTAAGCAGAGTAGGAGTGGTGATGGTGTGAACAAAAGGACAGTGAAGCAATAGGTTTGCAGACTAGAAAATTTATTTTAGTCTTCTACTACTGCAACACAGCCATCCCTGTGTTCTGGTGAGGGTGAGGCAAGAACTGGTGAAAGATTATTTCTGTTTGAACTTGGGTTTCTGTTCCTCTGCTTTCACTATGGGGATTAATGTATTTGTATTTGGCTGAGGTTTTCCAGGAGTGTTTCAGATAGTCACAACCTTGAAGCAATATTAAGAGAGAGCCCTTCAGCTAACATGGAGAATACTCCAGTGTTGTTCTTCAGTGCTATTGTCTGCAGCCAAGCCCATGGGTAAGCAAGGGTGTTCTGAGTTTGCCATCAACCATTTTGTGCAGTTCAAAATGCACTGTTAATGCAAAACATGCACATCTGCCCGGGTATTTTTCAACTACGTAGAAAACCATTCAGCAGAAATGGTTTTGTGCAAATTGTGAGAAGAAGTAGGGTGGCTTCATGGGAAACCCAGCTCGGAAGCACAGGGGGCTTTATGTGCCGCTCCAGAGTTTCTTTGGAAAACAAAATGAGCTTGCAGATCTTAATCAGCATTTTTGAGCAGATGCCCATGTCAGAAAAACCGTTGGCTCCTATGGGAAGAGATAAGGTTCTGGTAAACAAGATTCAGGAGTGTGCTGTTGCATGGACAAAGCTGCCTCTAGACCAACTAAACATTTAATATTATTAATACAAAGACACAGCTAATGAAAACTTAAATGTAGTTGTCAGACTCTTGTTCCTCTTCCTAAGCAATGTACTTATTGTATTCTTCCTTTATTTTATTACCTTTGGCTTATGGCTTTTTAAAGAAATAAAAAAGGAACTTTTGGTAAGTTTTTGTACCTGATGTACCTGAAGTACATGAACTATTTCCCTAGATAGTCTCTTGGGTTTGTGTATTACATACCGTCCCTCTTCTATGTACTTTTTAAAAAGCGGTGAAAAATATTTGGCTTAGTGAAACCAAACCTCTGCTATGCCCTTCTGCAGTTTATAGATATCAGGGCCTCTGTTTCTTGAACTATCATAGGAGGAGAAATAGGAATCATAACAGTGGGAAGTGACTCTGCTACCAAGTGAGTTTAAACAGTCAGGCTTACAAACAACTGTGATTTCTTCAGAACACCCAGAATTATTTACTGCCCCTTCAGTTGATGCTTGATGACTTAAACCAGTTTCCACACACTGTGATTTAAGTTCCTTGGGGACCCTGAATTTAGTTACTTCTCTCTTTTTGTCAAAATAAGCTATCTTGTCAAGAAAGCTATTTGAGGGTTTTCTTCCCAGCTACTTTGCGAAGCAGGAGTTATGGGTCTGTGTTTTCATATTCTGCTGGCTGTGGTTTAGATGAGGGAGAGGCGTTTCAGGGTAGGGGGCTGCAGTGGAAACAGGGAATTAATTTTTTTAGTATTATTGCTCATGTACCACTCCTGTTACGTGCTCATGTTTCACTGTCCTGGACTTTCTCTGTGGGCTGCAGCAAGAAAAAGGCTCCAAAGGAGAGACTGGGGGCAGTGCACCCCAACGTGGGCTCCTCTCTTTTGACAGCGGGTGAAGGCAGAGCAGAGCACTGCAGCCGGGATGGGTGCCACAGGGTTGGGTGGTCTGAACAAGTGCCAAGCACAGAGTTTCTGCCAGAGACAGCTGCCTGCGTAGTAACACCATTATTTCTGCAAATAAGAATTGTCTACACTCTCATAAACAGATTATACTTGGGCCTGGCTGGCTGGCACATTTCTGCTATGGAAATTATTTCAGTTAGAGAGAAAATGTGTCTCTCTGTAAAACATTTTTGAATTAAGTTAAGCTTGTACAATTCCTGATATGGACAAAACTGTAGGGGTATGAGTTGCCTCCCTTTCAGGCGTGGGCTGATGTCCCACTATCAGTGCTGTAACCGACCTTCTACTTGACTGCTGTCATTTATTCAGTATAACCTTATTTGTGCCATCGGTTATAGTCTCAGATGAGTCTCATGGGGCTGGGTCTTCCTCATCACATCGTAGCATTTCTTATTGTTTTGCTGCTGCGGTTAATGTTTTTGTAGTTTTAAGAACTGTAAAATAATGGCATTGAAAATGTGAGCGTGTCACATCTTACAGATTTAATATTCCTAGTAACATGGGTTAGGAGTATGATAGTTTCAAGTCACAGCATGGATTTGCAAGGCAGGTGCCATATAAAATCTTTCCCCGTAATTGACACTTGTGCCAATGTCATTATGTCTTTCTAATGCAGGAAAGCTGTAGCTTAGACCCCCAAGATGTGAAGGGGAGGATTTTACAGATCAGAGCCCGAGAGGGCAGTGCTGACCGCTGCGAGTAACTGAAATCTGCGCGAGGAGGCCTCGGTGGTGCCAGAGATTTTGCAGCCTGTCTGCAAGGCGTTCTGCAGAAACAGTGCTTGTTTGCAATGAGTACCGAGTTACCTCCTTGTTTCTCGCAGGTTTACCACGTCTCTTCTGACAGCTACGAGACGCAAAACCAGCACTACGGAAGGAGCTTGACAAAGGAAACAGTGAAGGATGGTAAAGGAATTTGTGTGTCAGAATTTGGTGCCGTTGGGTATCTTTACTTATTTATTTTTAGAACCGTATGAAAAAGTCATCTGTGTGTTCCCATTTTAAAAGTCCCTTTCTCTCCTCTTGCCCCGTGGGTCTTCAGAAGTTTCGTCTATCACTTGAACTACCTGTTGATCCTAAATTAACTTTGCAGTTGGCTGTAAAAGCAGTGTAGGCGACAGAAATTTCCTAATCAAGTGTCTTTTACTACCAGTAAGGGGATGATAGCGGTAGAATTCAGTTTCTTTGCAGAGTTTTGAATGTGTATATTTTCCTCTTGTTATCTTCTGTGACTATATCCTGTATTTTATGTTCGATAGCTACTATAAAGGCATCAATTTAAGGGACCTCCTTGGTTGAAGTCAATCCATACGTTGCTATATATTAATAATAAATAGAAGTGCTACCATCACACAGCTGTTTGGTGGTGATAACTATTACAAATTAGTCACTGATGCCTGTTCATCAGGCTCCCACTGAGGGACAGGGCACGCACACAGGTGAACACTCCCCTCTCCAGAGCTGGCACTAACTTGTCGACTCTGTCACTCATGATAAAGGGGTGTTTCAGCTTGCTTATCGCTGAAGAATTTAACATGTCCCTGCCCAAAAATGTCCCGATGCTTGTGAAAATGACCTGGGGAGCAGGAACTCCCTGTGTTTGCCTGCTGTTTTATTGACTTCTTGATTAGTTTTCCCAGTCTGTAGTGTTATACAGCAGGCTTTATACGGGTGAGGTGACTGAAGGTATCAGTTTCTTAGTTCACTTCTGATTTAGTTACTAATTGCCTGAAAGGCATCTATGTGTGAATACTGTCTTCTTATCCTAAAAGAAATGAAAAATGATTTCTTTTCAGAGGTGAAAATAACCTCCAAACATGTCTATTTCTTGCAGGCATCTCCAAGTTCTTCCACAATGGGTACTGCTTGAGAAAAGATGCGATAGCTGCCAGCATTCGGAAGATTGAAAAAATTCTGGAGTGGTTTGAGGGCCAGAAGCAACTCAACTTTTATGCAAGCTCATTGCTCTTTGTTTATGAAGGTTCATGTCAGGCAACGACCATGCGGCTGGGTGATGTCACCTTGGCAGAGAAGAGAGGAGTGCCCAAAGGACTCTTATCAGGTGGAGACATACTGGAGTATAATAATAATATTCATGTAATAAATTCTACAGAGAATGGGAAAATCGAGGCCTCTGTAAGTAAAGGCTTGTCCAAATTTTACGCACTTCACAAAAAGGCGTATTCTAAGAGGCACCACAGTCAACTCTCACTGAAAGTGGAAAACTTGGAGCAAGGCAACGTGTGGAAGAGCAGCGCGTGCATTACACAGGAGCATCTGAATGGGAATGTTATACCCCAACTGGAAAAAGTTTTCTGTCACATGCCAGCAGAGATCAAGGAAAGTGCAAACGTGGAAGTCCGAATGATAGATTTTGCTCATGTGTTTCCTAGCAACACAAAGGATGAGGGCTACGTTTATGGTCTGAAGAATTTAATCAGAGTACTTAAAAATATTTTGGATAACTAAATTCTTTGCTATGGTTTTTACTGGGGGCCAATGATAAAGAAGAGCAACAACATGAAGAATTTCTGCACTTCTAATGCTGTATAACTGGGTTTGTATCGTTCTATATTTTATTTGTCTTTGTACTTTTGGTAGAAGGGTTTAACTTTTTATAATCTCACTCAGGAAAATAATTGATAGTTAATTAGGGAGTGTGAAAGGATGAAGATACTGGAGATTAAGCAAGATAGGTAAATTAGTAGGCTGAAATGTGTATGGTTGGCTTAAATCCACGGAGCACAGCTGTACAACGAGCAAGGGTGATGTTCCCGTAACAACTTCAGCATATGTAACACTTGCCCACTTAGCCTTGACACTGAGCCGTTATCTCCATTAACAGGTTTATTTAAAAAAGGACAGAAAACTAACCTGCAGGATTGATGTCCTCAGTGTTGCCCTCTTGTGTTTACTGCATTTGAATAACTGGAGTTAGCCCCACTCGGAGAGAAACCCCGTACCGAGTCAGTAGCCGAATGTGGATGCCAGTGTATCAGAAAGTGCTTGTCAGTGTCGTGGGCTGGTCTGGCTGTTCTTTCAACCCTGCTGTGGACGCTGCCCCTCTTGGTGGTTGTCCGTAGTCGCTGTTGAGCACAGACAAGCTACAACATAACTTGTGTTGGGGTGCTAAGAAAATGCTGGAGTAAAATATCGTAACAGGCTTAAACTGCACAACTGCTGGAGAAAACTCTTTGTTTCCTAAGGAAAAGGATACAAACACAAGATGTTCCAGGAACTAATTTGGTTTAGGACATGAAGTCAGTCTGTTAATGGAGTGTCTGATGTTGTGACGAAGGGAAATGCCTCACTCCTTTGTTCTGATGGCCCTTCTCCAAAAATATTGCTTTTAAAGCAAACTAGTTGAATGGGGAAACAAAGCATTTAGAGGAAGCATACACAGATCTCCTCTGGCCATTCGCCGCTTGTGTTTTTGCAACAAGCGCTTCACGTTTCCACTGCTGGGGAGCACTGACTGGAAGCGACGAGCGAGGCAGGTGAAGGACCCTTTACGGCAAAGACCCGGTTCAGCCCTGGAGCAACCAGACGTACCTCCTCCGTCTGTCTGTCTGTCGCAGTGGAGTTGTGGCTCTCCGACCCTGGCCTAAAGCCTGCTCCTTTTTTGGTTTTCTTTTAATGACACACAGGCAAGCTGTGTCATTGGAAAGTTGTCCCACTTCCTTCTTTTCCACAGGGAAAATTCAAGCTTTCATATGGAATCTGAATGATGTATCCAAAGCATTTTTGGTGTGTCTCCTCTGGACGCTGTGTCTGTGGCTGTCCTACCATGCCTGTATAGTCAGCTGTATGAGAAGTCGGGACGGAGGAGACTTGCCATCTGTAGAGCAAGATTTTAATGCTTTAAGCAAGCCCCTGAAGTAAAACTTTTTAGGATGGATTTGGTCACTGGAAACATACATCTTTTACATGCGGACTTGATGTGACACCGTGGCCTTGCTGCTCTCTGTGTGATGTTCTGCACTATGCACTCATTCGTGTACACGTCTCTGCAAGTTCTTGGTTGGACGTCTGTTTCCTATATCAGAAAGAGAGAATTATGTTCTTTTCAGACAAATACGCTGTTTTAAATAAAGCTGAAATTTGAGCTTTTTGAGAACCTGGCGTAATTGGAAGAAACAGGGTATGATGTTTAGGACTGCGTCGTTTAAACTTTAGAGCTAATATTGGCTGATACGTTCAAGAATGAAACAGATCTGTTAGTAGCAATGTTTTTGAAGCGTGAGAAAAGACGCTTGCACGAGGGGCGCTATCATTTGATGAAAATTTTAGGCAAATTATGGTTTAAGACTGAGGGGGAAAATATCAGGAAGAGAAAGCTCGGGTTTGTTTTTTTTTCTACCTGGTATTTCCAGTGCATCGCATAGTTAATATATTCCCAGCTCTCTGTGAACTAATTTAAACCACATTTTATGAGGAGTTCGTGGTTTCGTTTGCTCTGACGCAGGTTTCTCTGTCATGATTTTGTTGTTCTATCCCGTAAAGAGTCAACACTACGGTAGTCTAGGCTGGTGGTGGCCTTGTATGATAAATTCACAACGTTTTCTAGAAAATGCAGGGGAAAACATTGATACATCTGAATCCTTGTCCTCTGTAATTCATCTCTTCTGGATTTTAATCCGTTTCGTGCCAGAGAAATCAGACATCTGCCTCAAAGAAGTCAGTTAATTGGAAGATTATCTGTGTGCTCTTAGTATAGGCGCATTCTCCCGTCTCTGCTTTAAGATAGACGTCTGCAGTGTTTGAATGCTCTTTAAGTATTGATTGTTGTGTTGACTATGGCAGTGTTTGTAATGCACCTGGAATATTGTTAAACTGTCAGAATATTTTGAATAAAAAAGAAAAGAAAATGATTTTATCATGGTTTTTTTTTTTTTTTACCAGTAGTTATTGTGGATGTATTTCTGTTAATTGAATGTGTGGCTTGAGAGATAACAGTATTTTTCATTGGAAGTTGTGTAAATAAAAAGCTTGCTGCAGAGGTGTTTTGGCATAGTACCAGCTGTGAATTTTATGCCTGCCCAGGTGGAATATTCACGTTGTTCTTGCACATTCTAGATTTGGTGTTTCTAGTGTCTGCTGTCTGATCACATCATAGCTTTCAGTTATAGTTGAAGTACTCGCAGAAATCACTGAAGAGATTATGGAATTAATAAGAAAATGAAGAGAGAGGCAGTGGTCCCTAAACATACCTATTGCCATCGGTCTCCTTCCTCCCAGTGATGCCTCTCCTCTTCTCTCCTCTTCTCTGTACCAAGCGTGCAGGGTGGGCAACAGTTAATGTGGAAATCTCTCTGGAAATGGTAACAAGGCTTACAGGTGTCTCTGTCCCATAACACTGAAAGCAGGTCCCTTCCCCAGGCTGGTGTGGTGTATCTGGCCTTGATGAAACCCGTCTGGTTTGACTTTTAAGCAATAAGAGCTTGGTTGAGCAGAATCGATAGTCAGAAGGGAAGGGTGATGGAAGCGTCGTTGTTCGTATACTCTGAGGATACGCTTTCCTGAAGACTTTCTACCTAGGGGATAGAGAATTGTGTCTAATGGGAGCTTGAACTGTATAAAGTTTTCTAAGAAAGCGTTTACATATATGGTATTTTTGGATATGGGTGGAATTTGTCGCATAGATTACATTGGAAATTATTATACCATTATGAAATGTTTAAAGTATTTTAATCAAAGTATTTTATGAACTAAACCAGAGACTTTATGTGTAGTTGTGATTCACATTGAATTTGTACTGTTTTCTCTTTTTTTTCCTCTGCTGCAGTGGATACTCAGATTGTTCTTTTCCATGACCCTACAGTTTCATGGAGAAGTTTTGAAGTACTCCGCAGGTTAGGAAATCGCTAATTCCCCGTAGTTTGCTTAACAGAGTACGTATGTTCTTGAAACACTGCGCTGCACACGGTATTTTAAGTAACATCACCGAATTGCACATCCAGAGCCCCAGTAAACCTTCCTCCCCCGCAGGGCTCTCGCTGGCCTGAGGCTGCATCCAGCCACATCCGCAGTGGGGCTGTTCACATCTCACAGCGGCGGCACAAGGAAAGCATCACCTGCGCTGGCCGTGCTTACGGCCCCGACTTACAACCCATCTCCCAGGTGATGGGGGATAGAACAAGGGGAAACGGCACCAAGCTGTGCCAAGGGAGGTTCAGGTCAGAGATAAGGAGGAAGTTCTTTACTGAGAGGGTTGTCAGAAGCTGGAACAGGCTGCCCAGGGAGGTGGTGGAGTCACCATCCCTGGATGTGTTTAAGGAGTGGGTAGATGAGGTACTTAGGGATATGGTTTAGGGGGTAGACAGGAACGGTTGGACGTGATGATCTCAGAGGGCTTTTCCAACCGAGCCATTCTGTGATTCTGTGATTGTTTTCTCACTTCGTGATGCAAAGCGTTATCAAGTACAGGAGGACAGAGAGAGTCTTTCATCCGCATCTGCTGTTAAAGGTTAGGATTAGTTGGTCATCCTCTCTCCGAATTTCTTCTTTTTCTCCAAGTAAGCTTTCCTCCCGAGTGCCTTCTTCAGCCCTTGCCGCTGGTGACCTCCTGTAGCATCGCTGCGTAATGATCTAAAGTGAAATTTTCATTTCCTAGATAACTTGTGGCCCATAACCGCTCATAGGGTGCAGGTATTGAAAAATATCATCAAAACGCCTCAAATGCTGTGGGAAATACAACCCGTTGCACTCTTTTCTGTGAAAGCATAGGATTGGAATGTTAGTGGAGAGCATCTTTTGATGGGATACTGAATCATGGGCTTTAGGAAACGTCTTTGTGTTTTGAAGAGGACATTTTGGGGGCCAGGCGAGTGACAGCCAAACTGCATGAAGATTTCCTTTTCTTTCTGCAGTGATTATTGAGGTTTGGGGTTGAGAAGGCAGCGTAGCAGGAAGAGGTGAGAGTTCCTAAGGAGCACTGAGGACTTTGCTCGGTTCTGCAGGGCAGGCAGTCGCTACGGGCAAGATCCAGAGGGCACAAGTCTTGGAGTGTCCCGCAGGCAGAATGTGCCTCGCGTACTGACCAAGTTACAGCAGGGGGCTGTAGGATGTGACCTGGGAAGCACACACCTCTCCTTAGCCACAGGCCAGGTACTGCCCCTTCTCCATGCTCACAGCCGTCTGTAAATGAAAGCTGCGGGGAAGTTTGGCATCCAAAGGACAAACGTAACTGAGCAGCGCTTGAAAGGGGAAACAAATGAGAAAAGCTGAGGGTTGCACAGCAGAAAACACGCTTCAAGAAATATCTTTTACTCTAGTCTTGTTTAGCCCTATGTATTTGGAGTTTGTTTGTTACGTGACATTCAGCAGCGAACAGGCAGAACAGGGGTACTTGGAAGCACCTCAGTTCTCATCGTGTGCATTGGTTCAAGTGGTTACCGTAATTTTTTCCCTAAAAAAGTGACCTCTGAAGTAACCTCCAAATATGCTGTGTGTTGCACCTGACTCTAAACGAAACTAGAGTGCACAAAGGCACTTTAATACTCCGGGAACTGTACTGGAAGAGAAATGAAAGCATGTGAAATTGCACTTGTGTTGTTAATTGTTTTTAAAATCTAAAATTCTGCAGTAATTATGCTTGATGGATGAATGTACCCGGTCTGGTCTCAGTTTCTTTGATTCAAGTGTCCGAAGCCGTCACTCAATCTCTAATTTGTATGTGTTTGTAATCCCATTTGCTATTCTTTGCCATTATTGGACTGCAGGGGGTATTGTTAATATGACACGTGTTTATTTTGTAGAACATTGTACTATGCTATCTACCAACTTTTGTAACTTAATTATAAGTGATATTTAGGGTAATTCTAAGAGCTGTATATTTGGCAAATTATTAAAATTTTCTGCAAGTGACTTGCAAGTACAATTGGTTTCTTTTTGATACAGGAAGATGGTTTAGAAAAAGTTGTCTGGAATATAAACCCTCTCTCTTTCTCCTTTTTTCTTTGTGCTCTATAATGGGTGTTTACCTTGGTTTTACCACCCTATTTTTGTCATGGCACTGGTCGCTGTTGTTCATTTGGAATCCCTGCTTTGGTGTACAGGAGTCACCCCTATCAAATGAAAAAAAAGCCACACAAATAAAAACCGCTCAACTCCACACACAGTAAAACCCCAAGGCAGAACTTGGGTTTTTTCTTCAGAGAAGTTCACACTTTGCTGTGTTGCATGTGAATTGTTGGTCAGCATCATGTCAGATGGCATCTTGGCCTGTATTAAAAACAGTGTGACCAGCAGGTCCAGGGAGGTGATCATCCCCCTGTACTCGGCACTGGTGAGGCCACACCTCGAGTGCTGTGTTCAGTTCTGGGCCCCTCACTAGAAGAAGGATGTGGAGATTCTGGAGCGTGTTCAGAGAAGAGCCACAAGGATGGGGAGGGCTCTGGAGAACAAGCCTGATGAGGAGCGGCTGAGGGAACTGGGCTTGTTTAGCCTGGAGAAGAGAAGGCTGAGGGGAGACCTCATCACCACCTCCAACTGCCTCAAGGGAGCTTGTGGAGAGGTGGGTGCTGGTCTCTTCTCCCAGGTGATGGGGATAGAACAAGGGGAAACGGCACCAAGCTGTGCCAAGGGAGGTTCAGGTCAGAGATAAGGAGGAAGTTCTTTACTGAGAGGGTCGTCAGAAGCTGGAACAGGCTGCCCAGGGAGGTGGTGGAGTCACCATCCCTGGATGTGTTTAAAGAGCGGGTAGATGAGGTACTTAGGGATATGGTTTAGGGGGTAGACAGGAGCGGTTGGACGTGCCATTCTGTGATTCTGTGTGCGTGTGATGTCCGTAGCAGTTCACCAGAGTCTTTTTTCCTAAAACCTTCTTCCTCGCTAGGAAGTGCCTCTCTGAATAGAAAGAGGATTTGAGAAGACAAAGCCATCCCCCCAGCTGAGATGCAGAGAGGAAAAAGAAAATTCTTAAATTTTGGGCATTTCAGGCCTTGATGAGCAATTAGGAAATGGCTCTTTTACTCCAGAAGAATCAAACCTCAAGTTTGCCTTTAATTGAAAGCTGTGAAAAATCACAGCATAAGGGTATTTAAGCTGACTTGATTTTTCTCCTGGGAGGGTGAGTCGTGGGGCAGTAAAAGGAAGGCAGAGATGAAAATGTGGAAGAGTCCTTAGCGCTCTGGGTTGTAAAGCAGGGTCCTGCGAGTTGTCCTCACAGAGGGCTTCATCTGAGCTGTGTAAGAATTTACTGCCCCTGTTAATGTGGGCAACAGTTGCTGCTTTGCAGATGCAAAAACTCATTCAACTGATGGGCATCGTGGTTGTCATTACACTGGAGCAATCAGTGCCAATTAATAGCAGTTTCCAGCTGTACTTGTGGATGATGCCTGCAGTCATTTTGGAATAGAGCACAGCAGGCTTATTTTACACCATACCATCCAGTAAATGAATTAAATGGTTTATGCAGGACATTTGCATCTAAAATGTCAATAATCCTTTGAGCTCTACTAGAAAACACTTTTAACAGGCCCACAAGAAGTTGTACGTGGTTGATTATACAGCATGTAGTTGATTATACAGCATGTAGTTGATTATACAGCATGTAGTTGATTATAAGCCTTGTTGCAGCCACCATCAGGACTGTAATTCTGAAAGCCTGCAGGAGCAGCCTTCCAGTTTCATTGTCAATCTGTCTGGTTCTGGGGGCTTTGGTTGGTTTTGTTTGGGTTTGGGGTTTTTTGGTTGGTTTGGTTTTGGGTTTGTTGGGTTTTTTTTAATGTGTTGTCTTGCTTATATACCAAAAGCTTTCTAAATGTGTTCAGTAGCCTCACTATTGTCCTATGGGTCTGCAGAGCTTTCCTCCCCATGCTCCAGAATTGAAGAAATTACTAAAAATGGGGTGAGACTGCAACTGTGCCAAGAAGCACTTTCTTCTCATGCTCCAGAATTGGAGAAATTATTAAAGATGGGGTGAGACTGCAACTGTGCCAAGAAGCATCGTTTTGTGAGGGTTTAGCTTTTATGGGGTTTTACATTTTAAAAATCAGAATGGTGGTTATGTATTGCAGAACCCTCTAAAGAAAACCCCATTTCCGCGGTGTTTTAGAGTGAAGGAGGAACCAAGCTCCCTTGTTGCCTGCCCAAATCGCTGCTCAGTGGGGTATTGCCCATTTGGGGTCACCTCTTCTCTCTGCTGACGTGAGGGTTTGAGCGGCTGCATGGTGAAATGTGTCAGGGAACTGATGTGGCTGAAAACCGACTCAAAGGAAATGAGGGGAGGTGCAGAGGGGAGCTGGGGAGCTGCACAGAGCCCTCCCGCAAGGGGATCCTATCCAGGAGGGACGTGGAGTTCAGGCTGTGTGGATACAGCCCTGTGTGAAGAGCAAACCTACTGTTCTGTGATAAAGACCTGCTCACAGGTCTTCGCTAGCACAGCTACTGGGTTTATTTTCTCCCCTTTCTGTTGCACAAAGTGTGACTAACGGCTGACAGATGCTAAATGTGACAGTCCCATCCTCACCTCACCCTAGGCGATCCGTTCCTGCACCCTCTCCAGCTCGGCCGAGGCTCTCTATAGCGAGTGGGTTTCACTGGAAACCAATCTAACACACAAATGACTAATTCTCCTCTGTCTTTACTTCCTTGATTTGGCTCATTTTGGGCGAGACAAGTGCCTCTTCTGGGTGCAATGGAAGCAGTGAAAGATTGCGGCTGTGGAAGGGGATTGAAATTGTTAGAGTGCCATGAAGGAGGCTTACCTTTCATATCAGACATCTCTTCATCTGCTGCTGCTCTGCTATCTTTGCTTACAATTGTCTTCCTTCTTGCCATCCCCAAATGTAGACTGCCACTAAATGTAGCTTATTTTACTGTGTGGATTAGGTCACCACAAGATTCGAGGAGAAACGTGATCTAGAATAGAAACTGTGAAATACCCGCAGTCAGTACACACGTTCCTTTGGTCATCTCCACACTTTGACCCTCAGCAGAGCTGAGCTATATAAGCTTTGCAGTGTTGCTAGCCATAAAAACTTGGTTTTGTTAGCAATTTCAGTGGATATAAATTGGGCAAGCAGGTGGGAAGCTATCAGATAGATACTGTGCCAAAGCACCGATTTTGCAGAATTACTGTTTTTTTAAAAAAGAAAAGCCAGAAAACAACCAGGAGCAGCTTACAAAGAAAATACTGACTTCTTGGACTTCGGTCAACACAAACCATTTGCTCTCAAATACTGTGAGTCTGCAACTGGAGCGGCGTCTCCTCCTCCAGGGTGTACTGGCATCCTTTTCGCACACAAAAAGCCATGGCCTTGGGCTTCTCTAATTGTCCCTTATAAGTTTGTGGCTAGGAGAGGTAATTCCAGAAAAACATCACGTTCAGTAGCAATCAAAACCATGAGGAATTTGTATTGGATCTCTATCTGATCCAAGCAGAAGACAGTATTATGCTACTCTGTAAGTCCATAAAACCAACGGCATCGCTGATTTTTAACTAAACTTGAATGTTAAAACCGTAGTCCTAAAATTAACTCAGAGACAATACAATAATTGCTTTTATCAGTTAAAAAAAGAGCAATCCAGGCATCAAAGCAACAGATCTGTGTGGGTCAGCAGATGTATTTTTACGAGTTTGTAATTATCACTGCAAATTAGATAAATGTACTACGTTAAAAGGGGTTTGCACAAACACTTCTCATTGCTTTTGTGTTCAAAACATTAAACTAAAATCGTGGCCCACATACGTCCCTTTTGTTAAATTAGTTATCCTTGCAGCTAATCAGAATGCATGTAACCACATTTTGCGGTCTAGTTAAAGGCCAGCAGCTCACACAGCTCTGTGGGAGGCGCTTCTGAAACAACCTGAAGGTTTTCAGCAGCCAACATTGAGCTCTCTGCCATCTTGCATCTGACATCAGTAATTGTAGGGCTAATGGCACTTCCTAAGTTTGACCTAAGTTTAGCATTTGCTTACTCCTAGCTCAGAGTAATACAACTGTGAAGCCTGCATTTGGGTTAGACCATGGCCGTGCAGCCACTGAAGGAGAGCTATGCTTGGGGAATGTAAAATACACTCCTTTCCAGGGCTGGCAGCTTTCTGTTTGGTGGCCTTTTTCAAATTAGTTGTAGAGAGGGAAAGACAATTCTAAGAAAGGAAAAGAGTGGAAGGTGGTGGGCAGTGCTGCACTTCCTTAGTCAGGGATTTTGCAGACTTCAGCCCATTGCCTGTAAATGCAAATGCCATCCTGGGGTGTATCAGGAGGGGTGGTTGTAGGTCAGAGAGGTTCTCCTCCCCCTCTGCTCTGCCCTGGTGAGACCACATCTGCAATATTGTGTTCAGTTCTGGGCCCCTCAGTTCAAGAAGGACAGGAACTGCTGGAGAGAGTCCAGCGTAGGGCTACAAAGATGATCAAGGGAGTGGAGCATCTCCCTTCTGAGGAGCGGCTGAGGGAGCTGGGTCTCTTTAGCTTGGAGCAGAGGAGACTAAGGGGAGACCTCATTCATGTTTATAAATATTTAAAGGGTGAGTGTCACGAGGATGGAGCCAGGCTCTTCTCGGTGACAAACAATGATAGGACAAGGGGTAACGGACACAAACTGGAACACAGGAGGGTCCACTTCAATTGGAGAAGAAACTTCTTCTCAGTGAGGGTGACAGAGCCCTGGCCCAGGCTGCCCAGAGAGGTTGTGGAGTCTCCTTCTCTGCAGACATTCAAAACCCGCCTGGACGCCTTCCTGTGTAACCTCATCTGGGTGTTCCTGCTCCGGCAGGGGGATTGGACTGGATGAGCTTTGGAGGTCCCTTCCAATCCCTGACGTTCTGGGATTCTGGGATTCTGTAATCACACGCTGGCATTTAGTCAGCTTGAATTGACTTCTTCCCCTGCCCAACAGCTTTTCGGGTCCGTTTTCAACATCTCCCGGGCCATGGCGGTGCCTTTGGGCAAGACGAGCAGCACCAGTGTTTAAACCCTATTAAAAGTCTGTGCAGAGAAGTAAAATGACAAATCACTTGACCTATAAAATCCAGTGTGTCTCTAGGAGAATAGCAAAGACACAGAAGTCCTGAGTATGCCCTTGATTTATGCTTCTTTATTGACCCTTTTTAATTTTCAAAGCTTCCATCTCACCTGGTACTTGCCAATACAAAAGGCAGAAGAGGAGGAATGGATTTGCAGGCAACTGGAAGTTTTCCCTTGAAGAAAAGTGCATTGAAATAAAAGAAGTTTAAAGGAAGTTAAGGGTTTGTTGCTTACACGTACCAGTGTAATGGGCTAGTAAATAATTGATTCATTTACACTAAAATAGAGCCTGAGAATTGCAGAAGAGCTGATGTGATTGGGGTGGGGGTGACCAGGGGAGGTTGGTTCATGGGACTGCCAGGCTCTGTGCCTGGGTCCCCGTTGCTCATGTGGGTGGTATCTGCACAAGGGTCACTGATGCTCTCCTCCGGCCTCCTTGGCCTTGCATGCACTCCTCCTGTTTCTCAGAGCTGAAGCCTCTTTAGTCATTTTTCTGCAATGCCTCAAGAAGAATATTTTGGTTTGCTGTGAAGAGTGTAATGAATTCCAGTCCTATTTTTGCACTGTGCCCCTCAACTCACTTTACTTGAAAGCAAGTCCAGTTTTCTTTCCTTCTCTGATCTTATTTTCCCTCCCACCGCTCTACTGCTTGTTCTTGAAATCGCCACAGCACCTATTCTTTATTAAATAGAGAGGAAAAGACTCTCCAGATCACCCTTCTGTGTCAGTGCCAGGACACACACAGCTCCCTGCTTCTGCTCTGTGCGCACAAATGCACCGATGCCGTGGATTATTCTGGAAGCAGCTGCCTTCATAGAGCATGCAGTGCCAGCTGCTCTCCCAGCTGGGATGGGGAGGCAGCTCCTTTTGGGTAGGGTGAATTGTATTAGGGCGATTCAGCTGATTTTGACAGAAATCCTGGCTTTGGGTCCAGCTGCAAACAGCCCATCCCACAGCCAGCGGCAATCTCCCTCCTTTAAAAGGCCCAGAGCCCTCAACCAGGCAGGTATTGCAGTTTGGCTCTTTAGTGTTCATTAGTTTATTGCTTTGGTCTTACATTGGTTTATGGGGGCCTTATTTAATCTTGTGAAACATCAGGGTGCTTAACGCTTACAAGGTGTTTTTATTCGATTTAAGCATTTAGCATGGGAATTTCTCTTTAAAATCCACCCTGTCTTCACCACAGCCTTCGAGGCTGGCTCATAGGGAATGTGTTTTCCCCCTGCTGAGGGAAACTGGGGGCTGAGCCTGGAGGGATCCTGAAGGATGCCACTCCAGGAGCAGCAGAAGGGGTAATTTGCTGTATTAAATAGCATATTGTATGCTTTGTGCCCGGGTCATCTTGGCCTACATGGCAGAAGACTGTTCCTAAACTGGAAATGAAGAGGAAGGGAACATGCACCATTACATATGTAACCTTTGGGATATTCAATGCCCTTAGTTTTGCAAAAGCTGAGGATGTGCCAGGTCGTACTGGCACCACACACAAGAAGTCATCCTGAGGCCTGCATGCCAGGTAAGCACCAGCTGCTGCTGCTGAAAGATGGCTCTGGCTCTGCTGCTCTTTGGGCACTGAGCTGTTGTGTCCCTGCCCTCCTGATGCCTCCTCCTGCTTCCACTGTGGGTCCTCACCCCCATGTGTATCAGACAAACATCTGCAAACTACATGCAGAAGGTCACTGGCAAATTCACCACCCCGTCATCACTTCTCCTTGCACAGGAGGTGGCGAGATCTCTGTCCCTAGAGAAGTGTCTTTCACCACAGGTGGTGAATTTGCCAGTGACCTCCTGCACGTAGTTTCAGAGATGAGTTTCCAGTGGTGTCCCAGAAATCATCCAGGCAGCAGGACGCTCTGGTGTCTCAGCTGCTCATCCCAGTTTTGTACCACCTGCCATCTGGTCGAGGGTGTACACAGTCACCTCGTTGTCCCAAATCTGGGTTCCTCACCCAGTGTGCAAGAGCCGACCAACTCACTGAGCCAAGATATTTGCTTTTATTTCAGTTCTGCAGAAAACGGGGCCAGGCTCCTACCAGCCAGCACACCTTCCAAAAAACATGTCAGGCCTTATCTGCAAAACAAGAACAAAGAATTTAC
Organism: Mesitornis unicolor; assembly: GCF_000695765.1. Classification (NCBI taxonomy): domain Eukaryota; kingdom Metazoa; phylum Chordata; class Aves; order Mesitornithiformes; family Mesitornithidae; genus Mesitornis; species Mesitornis unicolor. Next base: position 23,221 of record NW_010198302.1, read on the forward strand.
AACAAAATACCAGATTTATCTATTTTTCCACAACTGAAGTCCCTCTATGCATGTCTAAATGACATTTGCTTTCCTCCCGCCCTCCGGAACCTCTCCTGTTACTGCGACCCTTCCAAGGCGGCAGAGGGAAGCCCCACACCGGGAAGCTCCCTC
>NW_010198303.1:0-222 GCF_000695765.1 Mesitornis unicolor
TTGTCCTCATCCAGGGGGTCCCACAGTGGTGAGTGGTGGTGCCCCTTGGCATTGGGGTCTTCCCCAGTCCCCACATAAGGGGTTTGTCCTCATCAGGGGGTCCTGGGCTGCAGCCCCCATCCCTGTGCTCATCCAGGGGTCCCATGGTGGTGCCCCTTGGCATTGGGGTCTTTGCTCATAACCCAATAAGAGCACTACCATTGTGGTTTGTCTTTATCAGGG
>NW_010198303.1:365-763 GCF_000695765.1 Mesitornis unicolor
TGTTTGTGTCCCTTGGCATTGGGGTCTTCCCCAGTCCCCACATAAGGGGTTTGTCCTCATCAGGGGGTCGTGGGCTGCAGCCCCTGCCCTGTGCTCATCCAGGGGGTCCCACAGTGGTGGGTGGTGATGCCCCTTGGCACTGGGGTCTTCCCCAGTCCCCAAATGAGGGGTTTGTCCTCATCAGGGGGTCCTGGGCTGCAGCCCCCATCCCTGGGGTCCCGTGGTGGTGCCCCTTGGCTTTGGGGTCTTTGCTCATCCCCCAATGAGGGCTTTGTCCCCTCCAAAGCTCGGTGTTGTTACCGGGCTGGCCCATCCAGCCCCCCCATCCCAGGTCAGGGCACCCCCAGGCCCCCATCCCTTTTCTGGGGCGGTGCTGACCCCCCGTCCCCGCTGTGTCC